>NW_019943642.1:150608-162031 GCF_002910315.2 Salvelinus sp. IW2-2015 | reverse complement strand
TCGTCAACAATCTGCATATGTATTATATGTATTGTTGCACTGCTAACCAACTACCAGGGGCTACTATTACCACTCTCACACTAAACATGCACTGACCTATTTCACTAGTATCTTCGACGTCGCCACTAACATGGAGGTTTTGGTGATGTGGTCTTTAATGTCTGCAGCAGAAAATTACCCGCACGTCTCTTATAGCTCTCCTTTTTTTTTTTCAATGTGAAAAAAATAAAAAAGTTCCGCCCCAAAAAAATGTTGTTTTTAGAAAGGCAGTGGAAGATAGGGTAGGCTTTGTTTGCGTATTACATGGCGTCTCATGGAGACATATGCTGTAGTCATTTCCAGCTCTATCAGCACGCTTCCGGGGCCTGTCAACACCAGAGGGTATAGCTGCACAATGTCGAGGATCAAAAAGACGGAGAATCGGAATGCAACACTAGATTGAGTTCCTGGGACTAGTTTGACACGAAAACCCTCATAAACACTACGAAAGAGCATGGGATTAGAAGTGTAAGATGGACCACAGACGATGTCCACAGGTATGTGCTTAAAAGGTCACAACGACCAGCAGGATTAAGCTCATTGCTCTCCTTCTTCCGTAGTTGTCTTGGTTTTGGACGTGTAGTCGATCTGTTTGGTATTGCTATGATTCCGAGATTTGATGTTTGCTATTGATATGGCTGACAATACGAGGCCATTAAGTATTGTGATAGGACTGATATTTCTGAAGATGGTTTAGCATTTGGCCTAAGGCTGGTTGGAGAGGTCCATGCAGGGAACTACTGGTACTGGGGTAAAGGCAACAAGAAATCATCGAGTTACAATGAACCGTGTTAAATATTTATCCCAATACCTGCTTCCCTACACTCTGAAAACACATAAGCACAATCAGTCCATTATTCATGCACACCTCCCCCCCAGATTCAAAGGATTAAACATTTTGAGTTCATATATTTTGATTATAGTTAACGAACCATTTTACCTGTTAATTTGATGGATATAAAATAACGACCTGATCCCACATGTTTACTAGAAGACCCGGGATCAGGAGATTTGGGCATTTTCCGCAAAGTCTCAAAACAATGAAGGCATTGTTATGGTGCGTTGTAGTCATTTCTTCTTTTCTTCAGGCGATAAATCCATTCGAGGTAGATAATGCCCCAAGAGGAGAGATTTAAAGTATTTGGACATGTTCTTGTGGCTTTGTGTAAATTTTTTACCCACGGTAATTTTTTCCCACCGTATTCAATTATTCAAAACATTTATGGTCGGTGGTACACAGGTAGCCGGTGTTACGGAGGGAGCGAGTGCAGTGCTGTATGTTTTAATTATGTCTATAACCCCACTGTGACAGGGATTCAAATGTCTTTCCACGTGGGTTCAACGTAATTCGTATTAAATGAGTTGGAAGCACATTGATCAACCAGTGGTGCCCGTGAATGTAAGAGAAAAAAGTTAATTAAGAAATCAAGACGGCGGTATAAATGATTTAAGCAATCCGCTGTACGGTAATAGATGCAATTCGGCTGTAGGCAATGTTAGACATGGGACATTTAGACGACCCATGAAGCACAATTGATCCTACAGTTGATTATAGTACAGTCCAATTTGGAAACATATCATTCCAGGTATGTTCCTTTATTTACCTGATTTCTACTGTAGAATGATAGTGAAGACTCAAGAACTATAATAACAGCATATGGATCATGTGTAACCAATAAAAGCTGGTTTAAAGCCCCAAACCAAATATATTTTATATTTGAGATTCTTCAAAGTTGCCACCCTTTGTTGCCTTGATGACAGCTCTTGGCATGGTGTGGAGTTGCCATAGGATTTCTGGTCTGGTGTGGTAAAACCAAACAACTGACAGAGTTGGCAGTGAGACTGACACGGCAGTGAGACTGACACGGTTCAATTCCTCTTGGGGAGATTGGCTGAAGCATCAGTGATCAGCACCTTTAGGGGCAGCTTGATCTTCTAGTCCAGTGGTTCCCAAACTTTTTATCTCCAGCTGCGTACCCCCTCTAGCGCCAGGGTCAGCGCACTCTCAAATGTTGTTTTTTGCCATCATTGTAAGCCTGCTACACACACGATACATTTAGTAAACATAAGAATGAGTTTTTGTCACAACTCGAATCGTGGGAAGTGACAAAGAGCTCTTATAGAACCAGGGCACAAATAATAATATAATAATATTTAACCATCTTACATATAAAACCTTATTTGTTAATCAAAAATTGTGAAGAACTCACCACAGGTTAATGAGAAGGGTGTGCTTGAAAGGATGCACACAACTCTGCAATGTTGGGTTGTATTGGAGAGAGTCTCAGTCTTAAATCATTTTCCACACACAGTCTGTGCCAGTATTTAGTTTTCATGCTAGTGAGGGCCGAGAATCCACTCACATAGGTACGTGGTTGCAAAGGGCATCAGTGTCTTAACAGCGTGATTTTCCAAGGCAAGAATCTCTGAGCACAGCCCAATGCAGAAATCTGGCAGTGGCTTCTGATTAAATTAAAATTTCACAGAACCGCTTGTTGCAATTTCGATGAGGCTCTCTTGTTCAGATATCGGTAAGTGGACTGGAGGGAGGGCATGAAAGGGATAACAAATCCAGTTGTTTGTGTCATCCATTTCGGGAAAGTACTTGCGTATTTGCGCATCCAACTCACTCAGGTGAGTGATATATCACTCGCTATATCACTTCGCTATATCACATTTGACATTGTCCGGAAGCTTGAGTTCATTTGCACACAAAAAAATCATACAATGATGGAAAGACCTGTGTGTCGTCTCTGTTAATGCAGACAGAGAAGAGCTCCAACTTCTTAATCATAGCCTCAATTTTGTCCCGCATATTAGTTATAGTTGCGTAGAGTCCCTGTAATCCTAGATTCAGATCATTCAGGTGAGAAAAAACATCACCCAGATAGGCCAGTTGTGTGAGAAACTCGTCATCAGGCAAACGGTCAGATAAGTGAAAATTATGGTCAGTAAAGAAAACTTTAAGCTCGTCTCTCAATTCAAAAAACATGTCAATACTTTGCCCCTTGATAACCAGCGCACTTCTGTATGTTGTAAAAGCGTTACATGGTCACTGCCCATATCATTGCACAGTGCAGAAAATACACAAGAGTTCAGAGGCCTTGCTTTAACAAAGTTAACCATTTTCACTGTAGTGTCCAAAACGTATTTCAAGTTGTCAGGCATTCCTTTGGCAGCAAGAGCCTCTCGGTGGATGCTGCAGTGTACCCAAGTGGCATCGGGAGCAACTGCTTGCATGCGCGTTACCACTCCACTATGTCTCCCTGTCATGGCTTTTGCGCCATCAGTACAGATACCAACATATGACCACCAAAGTCCTGTTGATGTCACAAAACTGTCCAGTACTTTAAAAATATACTCTCCTGTTGTCCTCGTTTCCAGTGGTTTGCAGAAGAGGATGTCTTCCTTAATTGACCCCCCATAAACGTAACGGACATATACCAGGAGCTGTGCCAGGCTCGCCACGTCTGTTGACTCATCCAGCTGTAACTTATAGAATTCACTGGCTTGTATGTGAAGCAGTAATTATTTCAAAACATCTCCTGCCATGTCACTGAAGCGTCGAGAAACAGTGTTGTTTGATGAAGGCATTGTCTGTATATATTTTGGCCTATTCCCCCAGCATTGTCCCAGCCATATCCGCGGCAGCAGGAAGAATTATGTCCTCCACAAAAGTATGGGGCTTGCCTGTCCTAGCCAATCGGTAGCTCACCATATAAGACYCTTCTAGACCCTTCTTATTAATGGTATCTGTTGCTTTTATACATGTCTTACTACTCGAAAGTCGTCTTAATTCTCGCTCCAAAAACTCCCGTGGCTTATTTTTCAAATTGGCATATTTTGTTTCTAAATGTCTGCGCAAGAGTGAAGGTTTCATCGAGTTGTGAGATAGTACTTTTGCACATATAACACACCGTGGCTGAGGAGAGGCGCTACTCCCAATATAAGTGAACCTCAAATCAATGTACTGTAGTTCTCATCATGTTTGCGCCTCTTCGATGGTCCAACGTCTCTGTCTGTTGTTCAGTGCTTTCCCGGGTAAGGGGGCAGTAGCTCTTCGGCTGCATCAGATTCACAAACGTCAGTGTCCATTCTAGCTGGGCTAACAACAAATGTAGAATTACTGATGCTAGCATTGGATGTGCTCGTGGAAGCAGACCAACTTGTTGTTGACAGGTGCAGGTATAGTACTGCTGGTAGTAGCAGTACTACCAGTAGAGCTGGTATGTGTCTCTATGGACACGGGCCTTACTTTTTTTAACCATTTATCTATTTTTTAGCAAACGGAATGAGCAGCAGCTACGTTTGTCTACATACGGACCGTTAGTGGAATTCCAGCGAGAGAAGTAACGGTTAATGTGATTGGATGTTAATTATTTTGACTAGGCTACCTGTATTTGACAGTGTTGTTATTTCGCTGAACACTAGATGGTTTAATTACATTTTTTTAGTGAACGACATTATGTACATATCTCAGACAGTAGAACAACAACACACAGACATTATGTACATATCTCAGCACAGTAGAACAACAACACACAGACATTATGTACATATCTCAGCACAGGTATAGAACAACAACACACAGACATTATGTACATATCTCAGCACAGTAGAACAACAACACACAGACATTATGTACATATCTCAGCACAGTAGAACAACAAAGGTAACAGTTGTTTCAGTCAAGACCTACTATACTGTCTGTCCCACAAGATATGCATGAACGTTTTATCTTACTTAGACACAATTATACTGACTTATTCATTTAAGTATATAAAACAGAATTAATTAAAGATTTTTTTTTTTAAACTTCTTCTGAAAACATTCAGTATTTACAATGAGCAAGATGAAACAATACAGGCCTAATAATTTGCTCCAGACAAAATGAGGATCCAAGTGCAACGGCTCCCTGACCCATTGTAATCGAATTAACCCACAGCGCCKTCTGCAGTRCAGYGACGGAACTGCACACAGAGAACAATGAAACAGCGATCAGAAAATCCTTATTCTATCCACACTACTCACTTCAATATYAATKCAATACGTTAAACTACACTGACATCAGAATAACTAACGCCATCTCAGTCTCAGGACAGGGCCTGTAATTGCTGAGGGACTTTGGAAGAGTCCCTGGTCTGTGGGGGGGTGTCTGACAGTTTTACAGAGCCCTAGGAGGGGGATCAGTGTMTGTGCCAACCACTGCTGTGATGTGATTTAAGCCGTGTTTTCTCCAGACAGCTTGAATAGATGGCACCCTGAGGCGTCTGCGAGAGGTGAGGAGCGTTGGGAGAYAATGAGAGCGACGGGGTGAGCAGGTTAAATACAGGTCTGGAAGTGTCACTGTGAGAAAAAACACACAGACAAATCCACAGGTAYACATGGGATAACGTGTATCCCTGTCCCATAGGTACTTATGCAGGTCTGACAGGATTGCACCAGTGTATATGGTCAAAAAAGGGGCTTGTCTGAGGGAAAGGTATAGCTACAACCATATTGCTTATACCTGTCKYGTTCTTCCACATCTAGGCTACGTGATTTGTCTGTCTTGGGGGAGGTCAGGGCCAGGGGTAGTTCCTGACTGGACCAGACCTATGACACTCCAACACATGAATCATAGCAGCATCAACTTTCATTATGCCCCTGAAGAAACCCCTGAAGAAAGGGCCCCAGATGTTCAGGGCTAGCTATGATAGTCATTAGACACACAGCCAGCCTCCCTCTCTGTGACCATGGGAGCAGACGGTTAAAACACACACAACAGAACACATAGCCAACATGTACACTCTGTGTGTCCCAAATGGCACCCTATTCCCATTATAGTGCACTACTATGGGCCCTGGTCAAAAGTAGTGCACTATACATTAAAGGAACAGGGTTCCAGTTGGGCAAAGCCATTGACATGACCACCCCATTTCTCAGAAAAACATATGAAGAACAGACAGAGACAGACACGGGTTCCTCTGTCCAGACGGTCACTTTGGTGCATGTTAGAAGTCAACCCCCCACCTCCACCTCCTTACATTCACCACGAGACGAGTGCTTCAGACGAACAGCTAATTACATCATCTAGTGAATGTTCACCTCCAGCCTCACTCTCCCACCATAAAGACAGTCATTAATAATTACAGCCTAATTACATCATCTAGTGAATGTTCACCTCCAGCCTCACTCTCCACCAAAAAGACAGTCATTTAATAATTACAGCCTTAATTACAGTTCCAATCAACGGATAGAAACAGAAAAAGAGTAGTGTAGTCTCTGACTGCGGCTCTGAGGCTGAAACGGGGTTAGTAGAAGAGCCTGGTCTTCATTTCCCTGCTCTCCCTCTAGACCTAGACTGTGTTAACTGTGTCTGCTCGGATTAGGGACTTGAAGGGATCGCTAAAATCTCCTTGTCTCCTTGTCTGGGAAAGAGGAGCGGGTTCTTTCATCCCAACAAGTGTCTATAAGGTTGAACAAATGATGTCTTTTTCTCATGAGGTGAAGAGTTCACTGCGTTCTCTTAGTGAGATGAAGATCTCCTGCGTCTCTGTTGACTAGCCTCGCATCTTTTTAACTGACATTTTTCCTCATCATATTCGATTAAAAGTATCGTTACATGTCATCTTGACATCTCAAATAAGCCCCTGAATTGTATGAGAACAATCAGTGTTGTGTTCAATTCTTCTACATCTTTTCTTATCTCTGTCTGTAGGGCTGAATGGCTTGCCTCAGTCAGTGTTCAGTGTTGTAGGGCTGAATGGCTTGCCTCGGTCAGTGTTCAGTGTCTGTAGGGCTGAATGGCTTGCCTCGCGTCAGTGTTCAGTGTCTGTAGGCTGAAATGGCTTTGCCTCAGCAGTGTTCAGTGTCTGTAGGCTGAATGGCTTGCCTCAGTCAGTGTTCAGGGTGTTGTAGGGCTGAATGGTTGCCTCAGTCAGTGTTCAGTGTGTGTAGGGCTGAATGGGTTGCCTCAGTCACGAGGTTCAGTGTCTTAGGGCTGAATGGCTGCTCGGTCAGGTTCAGTGTCTGTATGCTGAATGGCTTGCCTCAGTCAGTGTTCAGTGTCTGTAGGCTGAATGGCTTGCCTCAGTCAGTGTTCAGTGTGTAGGGCTGAATGGCTTGCCTCAGTCAGTGTTCAGTGTCTGTAGGGCTGAATGGCTTTGCCTCAGTCAGTGTTCAGTGTCTGTAGGGCTGAATGGCTTTGCCTCAGTCAGTGTTCAGTGTCTGTAGGGCTGAATGCTTTGCCTCAGTCAGTGTTCAGTGTCTGTAGGGCTGAATGGCTTTGCCTCAGTCAGTGTTCAGTGTCTGTAGGGCTGATTGGCTTGCCTCAGTCAGTGTTCAGTGTCTGTAGGGCTGATTGGCTTGCCTCAGTCAGTGTTCAGTGTCTGTAGGGCTGATTGGCTTGCCTCAGTCAGTGTTCAGTGTTCTGTAGGCTGAATGCTTTGCTCAGTCAGTGTTCAGTGTCTGTAGGGCTGAATGCTTGCCTCGTCAGTGTTCAGTGTCTGTAGGGCTGATTGGCTTGCCTCATCAGTGTTCAGTGTCTGTAGGCTGAATGGCTTTGCCTCAGTCAGGTTCAGTGTCTGTATGCTGAATGGCTTTGCCTCAGTCAGTGTTCAGTGTCTGTAGGGCTGAATGGCTTTGCCTCAGTCAGTGTTCAGTGTCTGTAGGGCTGGATGGTTTTGCCTCAGTCAGGGTTCAGGTCTGTAGGGCTGAATGGCTTGCCTCGGTCAGTGTTCAGTGTGTGTAGGGTTGAATGGCTGCCTCGGTCAGTGTTCAGTGTCTGTAGGGCTGATTGGCTTGCCTCAGTCAGTGTTCAGTGTCGTAGGCTGATTGGCTGCCTCAGTCAGGTTCAGTGTCTGTAGGGCTGGATGGTTTTGCCTCAGTCAGTGTTCAGTGTCTGTAGGGCTGAATGGCTTACCTCAGTCAGTGTTCAGTGTCTGTAGGGCTGAATGGCTTTGCCTCAGTCAGTGTTCAGTGTCTGTAGGCTGAATGGCTTTGCCTCAGTCAGTGTTCAGTGTCTGTAGGGCTGAATGGCTTTGCCTCAGTCAGTGTTCAGTGTCTGTAGGGCTGATTGGCTTGCCTCAGTCAGTGTTCAGTGTCTGTAGGCTGATTGGCTTGCCTCAGTCAGTGTTCAGTGTCTGTAGGGCTGGATGTTTTGCCTCAGTCAGTGTTCAGTGTCTGTAGGCTGAATGGCTTTGCCTCAGTCAGTGTTCAGTGTCTGTAGGGCTGAATGGCTTGCCTCAGTCAGTGTTCAGTGTCTGCTAGGGCTGAATGGTTTGCCTCAGTCAGTGTTCAGTGTCTGTATGGCTGAATGGCTTTGACTCAGTCAGTGTTCAGTGTCTGTAGGGTTTGAATGGCTGCCTCAGTCAGTTCAGGTCTGTAGGCTGATGTTTTGCCTCAGTCAGTGTTCAGTGTCTGTGTGGCTGAATGGCTTGGCTCAGTCAGTGTTCAGTGTCTGTAGGGCTGAATGGCTTTGCCTCAGTCAGTGTTCAGTGTCTGTAGGGCTGAATGGTTTTGCCTCAGTCAGTGTTCAGTGTCTGAGGGCTGAATGGCTTTGCCTCAGTCAGTGTTTCAGTGTCTGTAGGGCTGAATGGCTTGCCTCGGTCAGTGTTCAGTGTCTGTAGGGCTGATTGGCTTGCCTCAGTCAGTGTTCAGTGTCTGTAGGGCTGATTGGCTTGTCTCAGTCAGTGTTCAGTGTCTGTAGGGCTGGATGGTTTGCCTCAGTCAGTGTTCAGTGTCTGTAGGGCGAATGGCTTGCCCTCAGTCAGTGTTAGTGTCTGTAGGGCTGAATGGCTTGCCTCAGTCAGTGTTCAGTGTCTGTAGGCTGAATGGCTTTGCCTCAGTCAGTGTTCAGTGTCTGTATGGCTGAATGGCTTTGCCTCAGTCAGTGTTCAGTGTCTGTAGGCTGAATGGCTTGCCTCAGTCAGTGTTCAGTGTCTGTAGGGCTGGATGTTTGCCTCAGTCAGTGTTCAGTGTCTGTAGGGCTGAATGGCTTGCCCAGTCAGTGTTCAGTGTCTGTAGGGCTGAATGGCTTGCCTCAGTCAGTGTTCAGTGTCTGTATGGCTGAATTGGCTTGCCTCAGTCAGTGTTTCAGTGTGTGTAGCGGCTGAATGGCTTGCCTCAGTCAGTGTCCAGTGTCTGTAGGGCTGAATGGCTTTGCCTCAGTCAGTGTTCAGTGTCTGTAGGGCTGAATGGCTTTGCCTCAGTCAGTGTTCAGTGTCTGTTATGGCTTTGCCTCAGTCAGTGTTCAGTGTCTTAGGGCTGAATGGGCTTTGCCTCAGTCAGTGTGTTAGTGTCTGTAGGGCTTAGAATGGCTTTGCCTCAGTCAGTGTTCAGTGTCTGGACTGAATGGCTTTCCTCAGTACATGTGCAGTGGTCTGTAGGGTTGAATGGCTTGCCTCGGTCAGTGTTCAGTGTTGTAGGGCTGAATGGCTTGCCTCAGTCAGTGTCAGTGTCTGTAGGGCTGGATGGTTTTGCCTCAGTCAGTGTTCAGTGTCTGTCAGGGCTGAATGCTTTGCTTCAGTCAGTGTTCAGTGTCGTTAGGGTGAATGGCTTGCCTCGGTCAGTGTTCAGTTGTTTGTAGGGCTGAATGGCTTTGCTCAGTCAGTGTTCAGTGTCTGTAGGGCTGAATGGCTTTGCCTCAGTCAGTGTCAGTGTCTGTTGGCTTTGCCTCAGTAGTGTTCAGTGTCTGTAGGCGTGAATGACTTTGCCTCAGTCAGTGTTCAGTGTCTGATGTGGTGATTGGCTTGCCTCAGTCAGTGTTCAGTGTCTGTATGGCTGAATGGCTTGCCTCAGTCAGTGTTCAGTTCTGTATGGCTGAATGGCTTGCCTCAGTCAGGTTCATGTGTGTTGTAGGGGCTGAATGGCTGTCTCAGTCAGTGTTCAGTGTCTGTAGGGCTGAATGCTTTGCCTCAGTCAGTGTTCAGTGTCTGTAGGGCTGAAATGGCTGCCTCAGTCAGTGTTCAGTGTGTGTATGCTTTGCCTCAGTCAGTGTTTCAGTGTCTGTAGGGCTGAATGTGCTTGCTCAGTCAGTGTTCAGTGTGTGTAGGGCTAAGCTTGTCTCAGTCAGGTTTCAGTGTCTATAGGCTGAATGGCTTTCCTCAGTCAGTGTTCAGTGTATGTAGGGCTGAATGGCTTTGCCTCAGTCAGTGTTCAGGTGTTGTATGGCTGAATTGCTTTGCCTCATCAGTGTTCAGTGTTGTAGGGTTGAATGGCTTGCCTCGGTCAGTGTTCAGTGTCTGTAGGGCTGAATGGCTTGCCTCAGTCAGTGTTCAGTTCTGTAGGGCTGGATGGTTTTGCCTCAGTCAGTTGTTCAGTGTCTGTAGGCTGAATGGCTTGCTTCCAGTCAGTGTTCAGTGTCTGTAGGGTGAATGGCTTGCCCGTCAGTGTCAGTGTCTGTAGGCGAATGGCTTTGACTCAGTCAGTGTTCAGTGTCTGTAGGGCTGATGGCTTGCCTCAGGTCAGTGTTCAGTGTCTGTAGGGCTAGGATGGTTTTTGCCTCAGTCAGTGTGTCAGTGTCTGTGCTGAATGGCTTGCCTCATCAGTGGTTCAGTTCTGTAGGGTTGAATGGCTTGCCTCGTCAGTGTTCAGTGTCTGTAGGGCTGAATGGCTTTGCCTCAGTCAGTGTTCCAGTGTCTGTATGGCTGAATGGCTGCCTCAGTCAGTGTTCAGGTGTGTAGGGCTGAATGGCTTGTCGTCAGTCAGTGTTCAGGTGTCTGTAGGGCTGAATGGCTTTGCCTCAGTCAGTGTTCAGTGTCTGATGATGGCTTTGCCTCAGTCAGTTTTCAGTGTCTGTAGGGCTGAATGGCTTTGCCTCAGTCAGTGTTCCAGTGTCTGTAGGGCTGATGGCTGCCTCAGTCAGTGTTCAGTGTCGTAGGCTGAATGGGCTTTGCCTGCAGTCAGTGTTCAGTGTCTGTAACGTAGGGCTGAATGCTTTGCCTCAGTCAGTGTTCAGTGTCTGTAGGGCTGAATGGCTTTGCCTCAGTCAGTGTTCAGTGTCTGTAGGGCGTGAATGGCTTGCCTCAGTCAGTGTTCAGGGTCTGTAGGGCTGATTGGCTTTGCCTCAGTCAGTGTTCAGTGTGCTGTCATGGCTTTGCCTCAGTCAGTGTTCAGTGTCTGTAGGCTGAATGCTTGCCTCAGTCAGTGTTCAGTGTTGTAGGGCTGAATGCTGTTCTCCAGTCAGTGTTCAGTGTCTGTAGGGCTGAATGGCTTGCCTCATTTTCAGTGTTCAAGTGATCTGAGGGCTGATGGCTTTGCCTCAGTCAGTGTTCAGTGTCTGTAGGTGAATGGCTTGCCTCAGGTCAGTGGTTTCAAGTGTCTGATAGGGCTTGAAGGCTTTGCCTCAGTCAGTGTCAGGTCTCTTTAGGCGATGGTTTGCCTCAGTCATCCATCTCTCTATT
>NW_019943642.1:147971-149432 GCF_002910315.2 Salvelinus sp. IW2-2015 | reverse complement strand
GGTTCAGAGCCCCAGACATGACCCTCTCACTGGGGTTCAGAGCCCCAGACATGACCCACCTTGATCCACTATCAACCCTATAGACCCTTGACCCACCCTGACACACCACCTACCCTGCAGAACTACAGATATATCGTATCACCCGGCATCTACCTCAATCAGTGCACTCACCCTGGGGCAGCCCTGACCTGTACCCTCCATCCCACCAGCTCACCAGCCCTGAAGATCAATTAGCCGGTAGGCCAGAGCTTCTCTCCATTGGTCTCAATTGAACAAATACATCGAGCCAGGTTACTGGAGACTGTTGCTTAATGCTTCCCCATAGCTGTTCATTCAATAAGTGTGCGGCTCTGGCCTCGTTTACCCTTGTGGAGAGAGTAAATAGATAAACATATCAATACATACATATGGAAAGAGACAGACATAGAGAGGATGTATAAATAGACAAGTGTGTGTGTGTGTGTGGGGGGGGGGTTCAAAAGGGCCCACGTTAGGGAATCACTGGTGCTCATCTCTTCCTTCTGGCTTCAATCGTTTGTAAGAGGATGCTGCTCTCCATCTCTCTTCATCTCTCTATCTATCTTTCTCTGCTTTCGGGTTTTAAGTAACCATGGCAACTAAGACAGCTTCGTGTATTGTTTTGCAGTGTGTGCGTGTGTGTGTCTGTTTGAGTATGCATCAAATCACTCTCCACTTTCCCCCCATACACGTTGAGAACAATGCATCTCTAGGATATGTGTACAGAGAGCAGAGGGAGGACAGAGAGAGTGGTGTTATTGTTGTTTTTCCAGGATAGCCGTGTTAGCAAAGCAGCGTGCTAGCCAGAACATTCTGACCTTCGTACAGGAAGCAGGATATGGTTCTGTTTACAGATTCTAGAATGGGYTATGAAGATACATTCTACAACTAGCTCTCTCAAGTCTCACGTCAAAATTAGATGTTCATCAATGTTTCTCAAACATCACATTTCAAAGTTGTTCCAAAAATCACATTTCGCAGTGTTTAAGGTTACGTTTAGGCATTAACTCAGAATGTTTAAGGTTAGGGTGACATTTTGGGATAGGCTTAAAACAAAAATAACTTTCCTTTGCTGGATTGGAACTTCCAACCTCTGGCCCTTAGGAATCAGAGGCAGATGCTTACGCCCATCCGCAATCCCTGCCCATAATGCCAGAAACCTACTTGAAAGTAATACTGCTCACTGTTGCTCCTAGTAGCCCGTTTCAACATCATCTCATAACGTCCTCAGACAGGGATGGACGTCCAATACTGACTTGTATCACGGGTGACCTGGCTGAAATTCTAGATGGCAACAGCGAAATAAGAAAGTATATTTCAGACAGCAGATTTATATTCTCCTCCCCAACAGAACAGAGTAGACTTGACAGGGCCTTAGAACCATCAGGGTTCACTTAACTCCCAGCTCAGCTAATAGAATGTGACCTGTAGTGAGAGAGCTAG
>NW_019943642.1:145009-146192 GCF_002910315.2 Salvelinus sp. IW2-2015 | reverse complement strand
AGACCCAGTCTGTAGGTGAAGTCAGGGGGAGGGAGAAGAAGAGAGACTGTTCACAGCCTGATAATACTCACTGAAATCTGGGCCCTTTTTTACAGATGTCAGATAAAGTCTTCATCACCATTTTTATAACAGAAAGCCGATTGCTCTGCCTAGCCAGCCTAGTGGCAGGGGCCTAGTTTTGTGGAGGAGGGCTGTGTCCCAAATAGCACCGTATTCCTTATACAGTGCACTACCAAAGTGCATATAGTTCATTCCCTATAGTAGTGCACTATGTAGAGCTCAGGTTGCCGTTTGGGACGCAAACAGGATAAATCTAATGGACGGGGTAGAGGGTGTAAAGAGCTCTGAGATAAATTGGATTTAGTCTCTTCTCATATTCTTAAATATAGACGTATTATCCATCAACGCTAGAATAACCCTCAGGTTGACAAGCAGGATTATACTGATGTGAATAGAACGTCTGTGTATTCAACAAGTGGTTTTAGATTAGAGATTTTAAAGATGATGATTTTTTAAATCGTTTTTCATCTTGTTTCTGTACAATATACATGTTTTTCTGTCTACCTTGCTCCATCTTCACTAGCAGTAAAGAAATGGACAGATATGGACATATTCTGAGCCTCGTGTTTTCGAGATCTTCCTCTCCCGCTATCTCCCCTTTTTATAGGGCAGGTGCCCAAACTCACAGCTGTATTACATATGGGAAAGCTGCTTTAGTGTTCCACCGTCGCGGAATGATGCAATGCAACGTGTGTGTGTGTGTGTGTGTGTGTGTGTGTGTGTGTGTGTGTGTGTGTGTGTGTGTTTGCGAGCATGTGTAAAATCCCAGATCAGTCCAGGTCAGTGTCCAGTCCCCAGCCTTGGCAGTAGCAGCACTGTATATTGTGTGTGTGTCTATGTGTGTGTGTCCTCTTGGGGCAGTGTGTGTTAGTCTCCCGGGCGGCATGATGTTGGCAGGATTACGGCCAGGACAAGATGTCCAGTGAAAGCCCTGCAGTTAGCCTGGCCAGGCGTTGCATAATACCCGTTAAGCATGGCACCAATTTCTGATTTATCCTCAGCCTTTGACCCCTCCATGGGCCCTTTACTGGGATCAACACTGTGACACGCTGTAGCAGATGGATAATGGTGCTGAGAAAAATATGATTTATGGGTTTTATTCTTTCCATTCTCTCTCCATTCT
>NW_019943642.1:127299-144035 GCF_002910315.2 Salvelinus sp. IW2-2015 | reverse complement strand
CAGCTCTAGGAAGAGTCTTGGTGGTTCCAAACTTTGTCCATTTAAGAATGATGGAGGCCACTGTGTTCTTGGGGACCTTCAATGCTGCAGACATTTTTGGTACTCTTTCCAAGATCTGTGCCTCGACAAAATCCTGRCTCGGAACTTTACGGACAATTCCTTCGACSTCGTGGCTTGGTTTTGGCCTTTCCAAATCATGTCTAATCAATTGAATTTGCCACAGGTCSAAGCAAGTTGTAGAAACATCTCAAGYATGATCAATGGAAACAGGATGCACCTGAGCTCAATTTCGAGTCTCATAGCAAATGGTCTGAATTCTTATGTAAATACTTGTTTTTTTCTATACATTTGCAAACATTTCTAAAAACCTGTTTCCTTTGTAATTATAGGATATTGTGTTTCGATTGATGAGGGAAAAAAATAATTTGATCCATTTTAGAATAAGGATGTAACGTAACAAAATGTGTAAAAAGTCAAGGGGTATGAATACTTTCCGACTGSACTGTATGTACAGTACCTGTCAGAAGTTTGGACACACCTACTCATTCAAGGATTTTTACAATTATCAACAATGTAAACAAAAAATATATTTTTGAATCTTCACCCCTTTGCCACCCTTTGCCTTGAGGACAGCTTTGCATTCTCTCATCCAGCTTCATGAGGTAGTCACCTGGAATGTTTTTCCAACAGTCTTGAAGGAGTTCCCACATATGCTGAGCACTTTCTCTCTGCTTTTCTTTCACTCTGCGGTCCAACTCATCCCAAATGCTGTGGTAGCCATGCTGGTTAAGGGTTCCTTGAATTCTAAATAAATCACTGACAGTGTCACCGGCAAAGCACCCCCACACCATCACACCTCCTCCTCTAAACTTCACAGTGGGAACCACACATGCGGAGATCATCCGTTCACCTAGTCTGTGTCTCACAAAGACACAGTGGTTGGAATCAAAAATCTCATATTTGGACTCATCAGACCAAAGGACAAATTTCCACCGGTCTAATGTCCATTGCTCGTGTTTTTCCCCCAAACAAGTATCTTATTATTATTTGTGTCCTTTAGTAGTGGTTTCTTTGARGCAATTTGACCATGAAGGCCTGATTCACACAGTCTCCTCTGAACAGTTGATGTTGAGATGTGTCTGTTACTTGAACTCTGTGAAGCATTTATTTGGGCTGCAAATTCTGTGGCTGGTAACTCTTATAAACGTATCTTCTGCAGCAGAGGTAACTTRGTGTCTTCCTTTCCTGTGGCAGTCCTCATGAGAGCACGTTTCATTATAGAGCTTGATGATTTTTGCGACTGCACTTGAAGAAATGTTCAAAGTTCTTGAAATGTTCCTCATTGCCTGACCTTCATGTCTTAAAGTAATGATGAACTTTCTTTTCTCTTTGATTATTTGAGCTGTTCTTGCCATAATATGGACTTGGTCTTTTATCAAATAGGGCTATCTTCTGTATACCACCCCTACCRTGTCACAACAAAACTGATTGGCTRAAACGCATTAGGAAGGAAAGAAATTCCACAAATTATATTTTAACAAGGCACACCTGTTAATTGAAATGCATTCCAGGAGACTACCTCATGAAGCTGGTTGAGAGAATGTCAAGCATGTGCAAAGCTGTTATCAATTCAAAGGGTGGCTACTTTGAATGCTTTGAAGAATCTCAAATATAAAATATAATTTGCTTTGTTTAACACTTATTTGGTTACTTCATGATTCCATATGTGTTATTTCATTTTTTATTTATTTTTTATCATTATTTTATTACCAAAATCACAAGGAAGGGGTAACATTAAAGTATTAGAACATGAAGGACAAACAATACAGCATCAAGACACTATCAAACATGTATCAGTCTTTCCGCAACAGAGCCATCCTTATGTGTGAGGGTGCATGTGCATGGTAGTGATATAAAATATATGTCATAGTTTCCTTTTTCATGATCACAATCTTGTGAAACCCGAACCCTCCAAGATCCCCCCACAGTTCCCCAATAGCTGTCCCTCAACCATTCGAGAGCCCTCCCACAGCCCCCGCCCGGAAAAAAATAAATAATAATAATTCCATTCCCCACCCCCAAGAACCCCCCNAAAAAAATAAATAATAATAATTCCATTCCCCACCCCCAAGAACCCCCCGATGCACCAACAACCAAGAGAATGACCTAAAGAGAAAAAAGGAAAAGACAGAAGAAAACAGCAAACAACAATGCTATTTTTTTATAATAAATTTAAAACAAAGGACATCAAGGACAACTGAAATCATAACAGCAAAGCCTACTTTATYTGTTTGTGTGATTGTCTGGCACTAATACATGTATGTGTGTGATCTTGTATGTGTTTATTTGAATGAGAGTGTGTGTATATGCATGTGTACAAACACCTGCACGGCATCAGCCTCAGGCAAACCGGCATTAGTTGTAAAAACACTGCCACTTAGTGTCATTCAAATGTAGTTTTATCGTGTTTTATTTTGACTCTTTTTTTCCCTTTATCTTTTGACCATCATTCTCTCTCTCACACAGCAACTCCACTCCCACTTGTCTCCGATTCCACATACCAACCCTCAGCTTCCCTCAGCCCATCCCATCTATCTCTGCTGGCCATCACTTCGTGTTTCTATGCAACACATTCAAATATGCTATGATGTTTAACATACAATTTCAATCTATCTAATCGAATYGAATCCACAGATTGCGAGTTGAAGATAAATACTTTTACTAAGAGTTTTAGTATATTAGTAATTGARTGACCCGGTCTCTCCTGAACTCCTAACAGTACTATTTCTAGGGTCAATTTTAGATCAATGCTATTCATTTTCAGCCATTCCTGAACCTGAGACCAGAAACAGGCTACCTGAGGGCAATACCAAAATAAATGGTCTATTGATTCTGTATCCTCACAACAAAATCTGCAGAGCTTCGATGATTTTATGCCCCAAATATTCAACATTTTGTTGGTGGCAAGAATTCTATATAATAATTTTAGCTGAAAAGCACAAATTCTTGAATCTTGCGTTGTTTTATATATCAACTCKTATGGAATCGGTACATCAAAAATCTCTTCCCAACTATTTTGCAATCGTTATGGCACAGTTGTCAACATCCTGGTCCTTATTTCATAGTTTTGATGGCTTCACTATTATTCTACAATGTAGAAAATAGTACAAATAAAGAAAAACCCTTGAATGAGTAGGTGTGTCCAAACTTTTGACTGTTACTGTAAATATATATTCTGTAGACAGAACCATAACAAGTCATTGAGTGATTGTGGAATGAATGTTGAACTTATATCCCCATGTTATGTTCATGGTTGACGTAACATTTGATTTACTCTAAATGATATGATCGGAATGATGCCCTGTATGATGTCTGGATGATACAGCCCCTTTGTGACAGGTGGATTTCAGAGGGGGCATTGCCAGGCTGGGACAGGAGARACTGCAGGAGGTTAAATTAACATGTTACTCCACCACCAACCTATCAGATTACCACCAGCCCTGAGGTGGAGATATGACTTGCATCAGACAGACAGACAGACAGACAGACAGACAGACAGACAGACAGACAGACAGACAGACAGACAGACACACACACACACACACACACCACACACACACACACACACACACACACACACACACACACACACACACACACACACACACACACACACACACACACACACACACACACACAGGCCACTGTGTTCCATGTCTCCTTCTACGATGAATAGGCAGATGTATTTTATACAGCGTGCTAAAGCCTGTCTGTATCTGTCTATGCTCAGACAGGGAGGGCTATTGTATAACCTGTTATTTCAACTGTTATAAAACCAAATCATATCAATCTTAGAGTGATATATTATCTCACTCAGCTCTGAACACAGTGCTAATCAAAGATTTCACCTTGCCTGATCGCTCCTCTGTCTCTCTCTCTCGCAATCTTCCCCCCTCACACTCTCTATTTCTCTCTCTCATTTCTCTCTCTGGGTTGAGCATATTTAATTGTGATCACGGAGATGGTCAAAGCACCAATTTAACCCGCCGCCCTAGCTTTCATACTTTTAATTAATGGCATCTCCTTGGAAACCCAGAGCGACTATAGAGCAATCTGTCTGTCACTGTTTCGGCGGAGGACAGAGCCTGTGAATAGCATGGACATCATGTTGCCAGACACAGAGAGATAGCTAAATAGACACATAAGACCCAGACAGAGAACCCGATAGAAACCTGACAGAAACATCACAGAACATAAATGAAAGCATCAGGCCATCGCACAGGCCAAAGGCAGAGAATTATGTAGGCAATCAATTCAAAACCTCTATTATAGTACATCAAGTTTCTATATAGTTCTCAACCATTTACAAGGTGCAAAGCAGGAGGAGAATAATCGATGCAACCATAAACCAATAGGATTGTGTTTTTTGTTTTTCTGTGAACTGCAACAGACCTAGTATACCTATTCCCTTTGAGACACAAGCACGCGACGCACACCACACACACACACACACACACAACAAACCACACACACACACCACACACACACACAGCACGCATACCACACACACACACCCAAGCACGCACGTACACCACACACACACACAACACCGGCACGCACGCACACCACACACACACCACACACAACCACGGCACACCACACCAACCACACACCACAAACACGCACGCACACACACACACACACAAGCACGCACGCACACCACACACACACACACAAGCACCACGCACCCGCACACACCACACACACACACATAAGCACACACGCACGCACCACCACACACACACAAGCACGCACGCACGCACACCACACACACCACAAAGACACACATGCATGCACACCACACACACACAATCACGCACGCACCACACCACACACACACACCACACACACAGCACGCACGCACACCACACACACACACACACAAGCACGCATACCCACACACACACACAAGCATGCACGTACACCACCACACACACAAAGCACGCACACCACACACACACACACAAGCGCGCAGCGCATGCACGCACACACACCACACACACACACAAGCACGCACACCACACCACACACACAAGCACGCACGCACACCGCACACACACACAAGCACGCAGCACACCACACATACACAACACAAAGCACGCACGCAAGCACGCACCACACCCACACCACACCACACCACAGCATGAGATGGTGAGATGTAACACCCACGCTGACACCGTAGCAAACAACCTGTGTGTGTGTGTGTGTGTGTGTGTGTGTGTGTGTGTGTGTGCGTGTGTGTGTGTGTGTGTGGTGTGTGTGTGTGTGGTGTGTGGTTGTGGTGTGTGTGTGTGTGTGTGTGTTCTGACGCTTTTATCGAACACACTTGCATTACAGAGGACTCTACCTTATAAGGCTGTTTTGCTAATCCAATATGTCCATTTGTTTTGCTCTAATGGGTCTTTTACCAGCGAGCGTCGTCGCTGCTCCATAGTTATGTATTCATTCCCCTGACCCCAACGTTATTAACATATTCACTTTAGCAACTTAATGTGTTGTGTGTGTTGTGTGCATTTTATCTAGAAAAGGTTAGCTCTGGGAGAGTGGTAGTGGAAGTGCCAGTCTGTTTTCTCAATACAAAATAAAATATTAAGATGATAATGCCAATAGCATGATGTGGGTAAATGGTTGTTGAAGTCCAGAATGATGTCCAGTAAACTAGGGATTATAGAGGATCAATGATCAAACAGGAAGTCCAGTAAACTAGGGATTATAGAGGATCAATGATCAAACAGGAAGTCCAGTGAACTAGGATTATAGAGGATCAATGATCAAACAGGAAGTCCACGTAACTAGGGATTATAGAGGATCAATGATCAAACAGGAAGTCCAGTAAACTAGGATTATAGAGGATCAATGATCAAACAGGAAGTCAGTAAACTAGGATTATAGAGGATCAATGATCAAACAGAAGTCCAGTAAGCTAGGCATTATAGAGGATCAATATCAAACAGGAAAGTCCAGTAAGCTAGGCATTATAGATGATCAATGATCAAACAGGAGTCCAGTAAGATAGGCATTATAAGGATCAATGATCAAATAAGAATTCCAGAGTGGGTATTATAAGAGGAATAATGATCGAACAGGAAGTCCAGTATGAATCAGATATTATAGAGGATATATGAGTCGAACAGGAAGTCCAGTATGAGTCAGCGAGTGTATTAAGAGGACCAATGATCAAACAGGAAGTCAGTATGAAGTCCAGAGTGGTATTATAGAGGACCAATGATCAAACAGAAGTCCAGTATGAAGTCAGAGTGGTATTATAGAGGACCAAATGATCAAACAGGAATCCAGTATGAAGTCCAGAGTGGTTTATAGAGGACCAAATAACAAGACAGGAAGTCCAGTATAAGTCCAGAGTGGTATTATAGAGGACCAATGAGCAAACAGAAGTCAGTATGAAGTCCAGAGTGTATTAAGAGGACAATGATCAACAGGAAGTCCAGTATGAAGCCAGCAGTGGTATTATAGAGGACCAATGATCAAACAGGAAGTCCAGTATGAAGTCCAGAGTGGTATTATAGAGACCAAATGAATCAACAGGAAGTCCAGTATAGTCCAGATGTTATTTATAGAGGACAATGATCAAACAGGAAGTCCAGTATGAAGTCCAGAGTGGTATTATAGAGACCAATGATCAAACAGAAGTCAGTATGAAGTCCAGATGGTATTATAGAGGACAATGATTCAAACAGAAGTCCAGTATAAGTCCAGATGGTATTATAGAGAATCAATGTTCTAATCACATTTGTTAAAAGCATGCACAGTACTGATTCAATCATTCCCCACAAGACAATCATTTCCTGTTCCCCACGAAACCTAATTAACTGAGGTGTCTTGAACAAACCCAGAAACCCTTCCTTGTGGAATTGCAGATTTCTGCAGGTTTGCATCAGCACTCTTTGCAAAGTTCTTGCAGAGTACAATACTTTCTTGTCTAAAGTTGTTCTGATCTAAAAGTAGAAATTCTGTACTAAAAAGTTTTAATTTTTTATTAACCTTAATTTGACTAGGCTGATCTCATGGTATTATTTTAGTTACACAGGTGTGAACTCTGTCGTGGCAGAATCATATTTAGCTAAGTAACATAGATAGTAAAGATGTATTTCATCATATGCTTGTGAGAACTGTCATTAGAATCTTCTGAGCTAGGGAATTGGTAACTTGGGGCCAGAGAGGGGAGGAGGTCAGGCTTGTCTTCATATGTCAATGTATCTGTTAAACCATATGGTCTAAGTAGAATATTAGAAGGGAGGAGGACAGAGTGGAATGTTGTTTCTTATGGGAACGTTGTTTGTAACTATTCCTAACCATGGGAGAGTATTAATTGGGAAAACCTTTAGTTATCTCATACAATGTCTGTACGCCAGTCACTCCCTACTTTTCTCATAGGGGAAGGAGTTTGCCGTGTTGGAACCATTGTATGTCCCCTCGAGGTTGCCCTTATCTTGACCTAGTATTTGACCTTAAGGGGTCACTGTCTGATTTTGAGTTTGTCCAGGTTTGGAGTATCTAGAAATGACAATTGATATATTCCATTGGATGAGGTAATGTTTTGTAGACAGTGAAGTATCAAGCATGAGATTTACCTTGTCTTGGGAATCAAACTGAACGATGATTTATAGCTGATCTGTTCTAGCATAGGATCTCCTCTTTCGGGTAAAGGATCTTTGTAAGTTAGAGAGGTGTATCTTGGCTATAAATGAAACTAAGAATTGTTTTGTAAGGACTCTCAGAGAATTCATTGAAGACCTAATGATTCCTTGAGTCATTAAAGGGCTTTGGTGAAGCTTGTATATATATATTAAAGATGGAATATATAATTTAACTCTGACTTGTGTGTGGTTGGCTCTCTCTCTCTCTTTATTGAGTAATACAGGAAATTACCACGACAACTCCATGGTATTACTGTTTGTAACCCTACCCACCAGCCTACTTRGAGGTCAGTACCTGTCACCAAGAAAGAAAACATAGAAAATCTGTTATTAAGCATTGTGTTTTGTCAGTTGGACACACATCAACTCAACCTAGCATAGGTGGAAATAATGTTGTCTGGGCAATCTCAGCTACCCTGGCTGTCCTGTCTACTGCCTCATCTTCACACAGCTGATTGAGGTGCTGATCCTGCTGCTGGGCCTCAAATGTCTGCAGGTATGAGGCCTCGGTCTCCCTCATGAAGTTCAGGTATTCGCTGGTTGTGCTCGCAGTGTGTTTTCTCTTCCATATGAAAATATATAGGCAGAAGTAATGACATGTACAGTACAGGAATGATATGGTACAGACTCCAAAGCAAACCTGAGGCAGCCTGTGTTTGTTCTCCAGCCATGTATTGTCTCATCATGTATTAAATGTTAACCAGTAAAGGCCGGTGTGGGGCCAATCAGATCTACTAACCAGATACACCAATGACGTAAACAATAAAGGGGTCAGAGTTTGATTCATTTAATCTGTTTGACAGATTATATAATGTATATGAACATAACCCTGCCATGACAAAAGCCCTGCTAAAGACATCTAAATTGTATGATTAGGGCTAAACAAGTGATCATGACAATCAATTGACATTGAACTGAGAAAGGACCCTTGGTGACTGGGGGTCCAGGGCTCTGAGGTTGTGGCTTCACTATTTGAGCACACAGCTTCCTCTGAATCCGTAGGTTCAGGAATGTCCTCTGAGTCCGTAGGTTCAGGAATGTCCTCTGAGTCCGTAGGTTCAGGAATGTCCTCTGAGTCCGTAGGTTCAGGAATGTCCTATGAGTCCGTAGGTTCAGGAATGTCCTCTGAACAGTATAAGTATGTTGGTTTGTATAACATCAAGTCGGATACTCTGGCTAACGTCAAACATGTAGCCAAGTCCATGACGTTGGCCTTCCAGGGATGTTTATATGACAAGTTGTCGAACCGGTTTCACGTTTCGCGCAGTGATCACTCTCACACGCTTCAGCTAGCCACGCTAGATAGTAATTTGACTGAAACAATGTATTACCGTGCTGATCATCCCTGCTCGGCGTCGTCATGGTCTTTCATATTTTTACATTCTTGTTTGAGTTTCTTAATTTTTTCCCTGCACTATTTTACTGACCAATGAATTCCCATCTCGGCWAATGTATCCAATATTCGGTCAAAAGCACATAGACATCTCCAACTGACCAACTTGCTGGTTCAGAGTTTTTCGTTAGTGTTGCTGTACCGTTATTCATTCGTTTTGGTTCAGAGTTTTTCGTTATTGTAGCCGTACGAAGTTCTACCGGTCAGTTGGACCTTCTCTTATGGCGCCAGGGACTCGTGCGTGAGGATTAACAACATACGTGACACCGTGTGACATTATTGTGTGCGACCAATCATTGAGTATGGCCATTTATAACCCCACCCACCGGTCTACTCAGTTCAAGGTCAGTACCAGATATCAAACGAGGCTGGATATCCCGCTTGTTTCCAGGAATGTATCAAGCGGGCCGTGGGCAAATGGAGAAAAAAGAAATCCCAGCATGCAGTGGTAAAACGCTGGTCCACTCTAACCCTGCCTCAGACCACGCTATCTCTCTCTCCATCTCACTCTGTCTTCATTATCTCTTGTTTCTTTCTCTTGCMAACTCTCTCCCTTTCTCTCTCCCGCTCTTTCTCTCTTCCTTGATCTGTCTGTATCCTCTCTCTTTCTTTCTCTTTCACWKCCTCTCACTCTCTTTCTCTCTCTATAGCTGACCATGTTGGTAACTATTTCCCTTGAACGCACCTCATGTCTGTGACTGAGTACACCCAGTCATCCATCGTCACCTGGAGACAGGCTTACATAACAGCAGAACAGTACCGCAAGGAAAAGGAAGTTGGTCTTCTCTCCAAGTGGAGCACCTGCAGTGAACCTTCCTATTGTCCCACTGTGACTCTGTACTGACTGTAACTAAGGTTACGATGATGTCCTGACCTGCAGTGCAATATAAACCACCTGACTCCCTCTTTCTCTTTTTTTTCTCTCTTATCGCTCACTCCCACATTCTTTATCGATCTCTCTCCCTCTTTCCATCTCCCTCATCTCACTCTCTTTTTCCCTCTCCCTCTCCCCTCCTCATTCTCCCTCTCTTGTTCTCGCTCTCTCTCTCCCCTTCTCTCTCTCGCTCTCTCTTGCTCTCTCTCTCTCTCCCATTCTCTCTCTCTCCCCTTCTCCCTCTCTCGGTGATTTTGAGTTTGTCCAGGTTTGAGGAGTATCTAGAAATGACAATGGATATTATGCATTGGATGAGTAATGTTTCTGGAGACAGTGAAGATCAAGAATGAGATTTAAACCTTGTCTTGGGAGATCAAACTGAACGATGGTTTATAGCTGATGCTGATCTAGCGAATAGGATTCTCCTCTTTCGGGTAAAGGATTCTTTGTAAGTTGAGAGGTGGTGATTTGGGCTATAAATAAACTAAGAATTGTTTTTGTAAGGACTCTCAGAGAATTCATTGATAGACACTGAATTGATCCTGAAGTCATTAAAGGGCTTTGGTGAAGTTGATATATATATATTAAAGATGGGAATATATAATTAACTCTGACTTGCTGTGTGTGGCTCTCTCTCGTTCTTTTTTATGGTATACAGGAAATTACCACGACAACTCCATGGTCATACTGGTTTGTAACCCTTACCCACCAGCCTACTTTGAGGTCGATACCTGTCATCAAGAAAAAACATAGAAAATCTGTGTATTAAGCATTGTGTTTTGTCAGTTGGACACACATCAACCTACCTAGCATAGGTGGAATATGTTGTCTGAGGCAATCTCAGCTACCCTGGCTGTCCTGTCTTACTTGCCTCATCTTCACACAGCTGATTGAGGCTGCTGATCCTGCTGCTGGGCCTCAAATGTCTGCAGGTATGAGGCCTCGGTCTCCCTCATGAAGTTCAGGTATTCGCTGGTTTGCTCGCAGTGTGTTTTCTCTTCCATATGAAAATATATACGCAGAAGTAATGAACATGTACGACAGGGGAATGAATATGGTACAGACTCCAAAGCAAACCTGAGGCAGCCTGTGTTTGTTCTCCAGCCATGTATTGTCTCATCATGTATTAAATGTTAACCAGTAAAGGCCGGTGTGGGCCAATTCAGATCTACTAAACCAGATTACACCAATGACGTAAACAATAAAGGGGTCAGAGTTTGACTTCATTTAATCTGTTTGACAGATTATATAATGTATATGAACATAACCCTGCCATGACAAAACGCCCTCTAAAGACATCTAAATTGTATGATATAGGCTAAACAAGTGATCATTGACAATCAATTGACATTGAATTGAGAAAGGACCTTGGTGACTTGGGGGTCCAGGCTCTGAGGTTGTGGCTTCACTATTTGAGCACACAGCTTCCTCTGAATCCGTAGGTTCAGGAATGTCCTCTGAGTCCGTAGGTTCAGGAATGTCCTCTGAGTCCGTAGGTTCAGGGAATGTCCTCTGAGTCCGTAGGTTCAGGAATGTCCTATGAGTCCGTAGGTTCAGGAATTCCTCTGAACGTATAAGTATGTTGGTTTGTATCAACATCAAGTCGGTACTCTGGCTAACGTCAAACATGTAGCCAAGGTCCATGACGTTGGCCTTCCAGGGATGTTTTATATGACAAGTTGTCGAACCGGTTCACGTTTCGCGCAGTGATCACTCTCACACGCTTCAGCTAGACCACGCTAGATAGTAATTTGACTGAAACAATGTATTACCGCTGCTGACATCCCCCTGCTCCGGGCGTCGTCATGGTCTTTCATATTTTTACATTCTTGTGTTTGAGTTTCTTAATTTTTTCCCTGCACTTATTTTTACTGACCAATGAATTCCCATCTCGGCAAATGTATCCAATATTCGGTCAAAAGCACATAACATCTCCAACTGACCAACTTGCTGGTTCAGAGTTTTTCGTTAGTGTTGTTGTACCTTATTTCATTCGCTTTTGGTTCAGAGTATTTTCGTTATTGCTAGCCGTACGAAGTCGTCTACCGGTCAGTTGGACCTTCTCTTATGGCGCAGGGACTCGTGGGCTGAGATTGACAACACATACGTGACACCTGTTGTGACATATTGTGTGGCGACCAATTCATTGAGTATGGCCATTTATAACCGCACCCACCGGTCTACCAGTTCTCAAAGGTCAGTACCAGATATCAAACGAGGCTGGATATCCCGCTTGTTCTCCAGGTTAATGTATCAAGCGGGCCGTGGGCACAATGGAGAAAAAATAGAGAATCCCAGCATGCAGTGGATAAAACGCTGGTCCACTCTAACCTCGGCCTCAGACCACGACCTATCTCTCTCTCCAGCTCACTCTGTCTTCATTATCTTCTTGCTTTCTTTCTTTGCGAACTCTCTCCCTTTCTCTCTCGCTCTTTCTCTCTTCCTTGATCTGTCTGTATCCTCTTCTCTTCTTCTTTCTCTTTCACAACCTCTCACTCTCGTTTCTCGCTCTATAGCTGACCATGTTGGTAAACTATTTCCCTTGAACGCACCTCATGTCTGTGACTAAGTACACCCAGTACATCCATCGGTCACCTTGGAGACAGGCTTACATAACAGCAGAACAGTACCGCAAGGAAAAGGGAAGTTTGGTCTTCTCTCCAAGTGAGCACCTGCAGTGAACCATTCCTATGTCCCCACTGTGACTCTGTACTGACTGTAACTAAGGTTACGATGACTGTCCTGACCTGCAGTCAATATAAACCACCTGACTCCCTCTTTCTCTTTTTTTCCTCTCTTATCGCTCACTCCCACATTCTCTATCATCGTCTCTCCCTCTTTCAAGTCCCTCATAGTAGCTCTCACTCCTTTTCCTTTCTGTATCTCTTACTTTGTCGTCGCTTTTCGTGACCCTGCTCTCCTCGTTTCGCCTCATCTCTACACCTCTCTGTGTTTCACTGGTTGTTCGTGTGCGGCGTCGTCGTCTCCAGTGCGGCCCTTTCGTGCTGCGTCGTGCGGCTCTGTGTCTTTCGCATTCTGCTGCGTCGTCTGCTCCGCATCGTGCTGCTGCGTCTTCTCCCTTCTCCCTCTGGCTTCTCCCTCTTCGGTCCGCCTCTCTTCCGTCTACCCGCGGCTCCTCTTTTCTCTCCCGCTCTTCGCTCACCTTCTCCGCTCTGTCCTCCCCTCTCTCGGCCTCTCTCTCGTATCGCCTGCGGTTGGTGCTCGGATTCTAATTTTAGGTGCCGTATGTAGTTGTAGAGCATGGAGAATGGCTACGGTGTTGCATCGTGCTCCTTCCCTCTGTCCATCTCTCGCTCTCTTTTTCTGCTGCGCATCATGTCTCAATTAGCGAGGCGCAATCAAAACCATCAGGATTAAGCCATACAGGTATGAATGGTAGTGTTGAAATGGAGTGCAGGCTACATTGATGGAATTGGACGCCAATCAGGCGGACAACTGATACCAACCCTGTCAAAGCGTGAACATCGCCAATGCGACGCATAGTGGAAGGGTATGGCCTAAAATGCCACAGGAAGGAGTATAGATAAGTCCCGGCGATGCCGGGAATGTAACACCGCCTGGCCAGACTTTGACTCACGAATCTCAACACACGAGTCACTCCACACGAGCACACACACTACTAAGATAAAGTCAACGCAACAAAGCACTACCCAGCAAACACACACGACACACACCGAACAACACCCAACCACACACCACTACACACACACATCAACACAGCAGAAACCACACACACACACAACAACAACACAGCTTACGCAAACACAGCCACACACCACACACACAAGACAGTCGATCACACAACGACACCACACCACAAACGGAACAACACACACACACACAACACAACAACACACACACACACACACATCACACACACAACACGACACACACCACACACACACACACACACGCAACCACACAGGAAACACCCAGAGGTCGCACTTGTGACATTGAAACTCAGCAACACACACCCAGCAAGACCTCCGGGCACCCCGGATAGTATCTACCATCGCAAGACGTTACTCTCCCCTCTAACCCGCCCGTCGTGACGTCACCCCCCCGCCACCCCCACCCCCCCCCCCCCCCACCACTCCAGGGCGCCCTCCTCACCAACCCACCCCGCCTCACCCCACCCAAGCAAACCAAGAACCAACCCTAAGATGTGCCATAACCAACCAGCAAACAAAGATATGGTAAATTAATGTAGGCCTTCTCACACCCCTCCAAGAACAAATCTCTCTATAGTTAAATCGGCTCCTAATTCATACGAAGTGTTCAACAATACAAGGACTGAGTCTATCTCGAAGCAGTGAGTTCAGTCATTATCATTAATACAGTTCTAACTCACCAGCTAGTCTTCAGGGAGAAGAAGTGTGAAGAACATGGTGAGCAGAGGGATGGAGTTTTAAAATCGAGAACACAAGTTGAGAAGATGTAAAATAACATAAGGGTGACATTGAGAGAGGGAAGAGGTGTCATGGGGTGGAATGGTGATATTACGCGGGGGAATAGTGTGGTGGGAACGGAGCGGTGTATCTACCACCTACAGCGTTCCGGTTAATGCTGTCCGCCACCCCATCCTCTTCGGCTTGTCCCCCTGGGTCGCCTCCGGCGCACCTCACGCGGCACTTTCTCGCACCTTCCCCAGCCCACCTCCCCCCTCTCTCCTCACCACCTACACTCTTATCTCCCCCACCCCCTCGATACGGCGGCGCTTCCCCCCCAGGCGCCTCCCCCCCTCTCTCTACCACCTACGACTCTTCTCTTCCCCCCCCCTCCCCCCTCTTCCCTTCCCCCACCCCGCCCGTCTCTCTGCCACGGTGTCTCCGTCACTTCTCGCTCTTCGCCCCCACCCCCGCCTTCGCACGTCCCCCCACCTGACGCAACCGTCTCTACCACCGTTAACGAGACTCTCTCTTATGTAGCCCCCCTGTCTCTCTCGCTTCTGTGTATCTACGATTAGAGAAGAGAGGGGGGCTAGAGTGGGGAAGGAGGGAGAGACGTACGGGAACGATTAAGGTGGTAGGCCTCCTGGGGCTTTTCAGACCGCAGTGTTGTAGGCTGATAAGACAACAGAAGATGTTGAGGGTGGTGAAGTCCAAACTTACACACGGAGTTGATTCGTAAGCCCGGAGCCGGCGGGACGAAAGAGAGTGATAAACCGGTGCGCTGCTGAGGATGAACGCGACGACCCGGAGACGGGCGGGATGCGGTGAGGGCAGGGAACACAAAGGGGGCTACGACTCGAGGGGGAGGTTCGGCGGGGCGAGGAGGGGGGGGATTACGGGGAGTGCTGGAGGTGGCGGGAAGAATAGGGATGTGGTGGTACTGAGAGAGAAGCCATTTAAATACAATCCCATGATGTTATGTAGTGGTTATTTCATTTTAACTTGTGTGTGCTTTAACCACAATTTGGTACATTTGTTACAAACACTGTATATATAAAGATATGACATTTGTAATGTCTTTAATTGTTATTGAACTTCTGGATGTGTTAATGTTTACTGTTATCTGTTTTATTGTGTTTATTTCACTTTTGTGAACTGTAATCTACCTCACTTGCTTTCGGAATGTTAACGACCATGTGGTTCCCAATGCAATAAAGGCCTTGAATGAATTGAATGAGAGGGGGGAGGTGGGGGGAAGGTGGAGGTGGGGGAAGGGGAAGGAGAGGTGGGGGGAAGAGGGAGGGGAAGGGGAGAGGGGAGTGGGGGATGAGAGAGACGGGGGCATTGAAAAAAGGCTTTAAGATAGACGTGAGAGACGGGGAGAGTGAAAGGAGTGGAGAGGAGTTAAGAGAGAGCGGGAGAGGTTCAACGAGAAGGGGGAAGTGTTTATTCATGTGAGAGCATCAAGGTGGACTTAAACTTTGTCCTCTAATGTCAGAGCCATGAAGATTAGCATTTTATATACACTGACCCTGCAACTGCAGGTCGTGCCAGCAGTACATCAGGAGGGGTTCTCTTCCATATACAAGCCTTGTAGGAAAATAAGCTACAAACACTTTGAAGTGTCCGGAAGATAGTGACAGGGTGATCGTAACAGTAACTGTAAGACTTGTGAACAAAGTCTTCATCTTAACTGCACCTTTTAACTACAACTTCCTACTGTAATTACGGCCAAATATATACTGTAGATAAAAATGTATGAAATCATAAAAGGCCCTCAAGCCGCCAACCCAACACACACTAACATGACACAACACAAACACACATGAACACACAGCACAAACACACCTATGAACACAAAACACATGAAACACACACACAACACGCACACATGATACGACACATCTACACAGTCAAACACACATGAACACACAAACACACATGAACACACAAACAACACATTGAACAACCACAAAACAGTCCAACCGTTAAAACCAAACAGCTTAACATAACTTACAGTGCAACCTATTACGTCCCCTGCTTCACTCAGACTCTTCTCTCTCTCTCTCTTCTGCCTTTCTCTCTTCTCTTCTACTTCCCCTCCTCTCCCTCTTCTTTTCTCGTGTGTTTACACTTCTCTTCTTCTTAATATAGTCTGTTTAATTGCGTTCTTTATGGATTATCTGGCCCTGTGCTTGGGCCGCTGGAAAGAGTCCATGCTGGCTAGGAGCAGGGGAGACTGCGGACAGCAGCAGGGTTGGCGAGCCAGCATCATGTGACACTACATAGGAGAGGGATGGAGACAGCTGACAGCCAGCGGGCTGGACGAGCCAGCATCA
>NW_019943642.1:125446-127274 GCF_002910315.2 Salvelinus sp. IW2-2015 | reverse complement strand
TCTCTCCCCCTCCTCCTTTCTCTCGCCCTCTTCCCCCCTCCTCTCTTTCCTCCTCCTCTCTCTCCCTCTTCCTCTATCCCGTCTTTCTTCAATTCAAGTTAAGGGGCATCTTATTGACATGGGAAAACATATTCTGCTCTCTCTGCCATCTCCATCTCTCGCTCTCTTTTCTCTTCCTATCTGTCTTCATTGATCACCAAATTAAGGTACTGTGTTGTTATCATTATCATGCAGCCTATCTCATTCTGCCAAAGGGTTAGAGTGATGGAGACCACCATCGCCAGCCTGACTCACACAAACCAGCACACACTCGCACCACACACACAACACACACACACACCACACCACCACACACACACACACACCACAACACACGACACACACACACACACACACACACAAGACACACACACACACACCACACACACACACACACACAAACAACACCACACACACACACACAGAAACACACACACACACATCACACACCACACACCCACACACACACACACACACACAACAACACCACACACACACACACACACACCACACGCACAGCACACACACACACACACACACACACACACACACACACACAACACACACACACACGACGAACACACACAGGAAACACAGAGGTCGCGCATTTGTGACATGACTCAGCACACACACAGGAGACCTCCGGGGGGATAGTATCTAATGACGAAGGTTACTCTTCTAACGCCGCGGTGGTACAGGGTTACTCATGTGACACTACATAGAGAGGGATGGGAGACTGCGGACAGCAGCAGGGTGGACGAGCCAGCATCATGTGACACTACATAGAGAGGGATGGGAGACAGCGGACAGCAGCAGGGTGGACGAGCCAGCATCATGTGACACTACATAGAGAGGGATGGGAGACGAAGGCAAAACCCAGCAGACAGGTATTGCTCCATTTTAAGATAAAACTCCAGGCCCACTATCGCAACCAAATGTCAGGATCGCAGGTTCCAAGGCAATTACAATATTCTTACCCTAAACAGAGAGTACAACATGGCAGAATAACTGACCACTGTAACTGACCTTCAAATTAAGAAAATCCTTGGCTATGTACAGACTCAGTGAGCATAGTCTTGCTATTGAGAGAGGTTGCCATAGGCACACTTGACTCTGAAGAGAAGACAGGCTATGTGCGAACTGCCCACCAAATGAGGTGGAAACTGAGCTGCACTTCCTAACTTCCTGCCAAAGGTATGACCATATTAGAGACACATACCGGGCATTCGGAAAGTATTCAGACCCCTTGACTTTTCCACATGTTGTTACTTTACAGCCTTATTCTAAAATGGATAACATAGTTTTTTCCTCCTCATAAATCTACACACAATACCCCATAATGACAATGCAAAACCAGGTATTTATAAATGTTAACTAATTTATAATAAAAAAAAAACTGATATCACATTTACATAAGTATTCAGACCATTTACACAGTACTTTGTTGAAGCCTTCGAGTCTTCTTGGGTATGACACTACAAGCTTAGCACACCTSTATTTGGGGAGTTTCTCCCATTCTTCTCTGCAGATCCTCTCAAGCTCTGTCAGGTTGGATGGGGAGCGTCGCCGCACAGCTTTTTTCAGGTCTCTCCAGAGATGTTTGATCGGGTTCAAGTCCAGGCTCTGGGTGGGCCACTCAAGGACATTCAGAGACTTGTCCTGAAGCCACTCCTGCGTTATCTTGGCTGTGTAGTTAGAGTCGTTGTCCTGTTGGAAAGTTAAACTTCGACCAAGTCTAAGGTCCTAAGCGCTCTGGAGCAGGATTTCATCAAGGATCTCTCTGTACTTT
>NW_019943642.1:118703-120696 GCF_002910315.2 Salvelinus sp. IW2-2015 | reverse complement strand
CTCTGTACTTTTATCCGTTCGTCTTTGCCTCGATCCTGACTAGTCTCCCGGTCCCTGCCGGTGAAAAACATCCACACAGCTTGATGCTGCCACCACCATGGTGCCAGGTTTCCTCCAGATGTGACTCTTGGAATTCAGGCCAAAGAGTTCAATCTTGGATTCATCAGACCAGAGAATCTTGTTTCTCATGGTCTGAGAGTCCTTTAGGTGCCTTTTGGCAAACTCCAAGTGGGCTGTCATGTGCCGTTTACTGAGGAGTGGCTTCCGTCTGGCCACTCTACCATAAAGGCCTGATTGGTGGAGTGCTGCAGAGATGGTTGCCCTTGGGGAAGGTTCTCCCATCTCCACAGAGGAACTCTGGAGCTCGGTCAGAGTGACCATCGGGTTCTTGGTCACCTCCCTGACCAAGGCCCTTCTCCTCTGATTGCTCAGTTTGGCAGGGCYGCCAGTTCTAGGAAGGGTCGTCCATTTAAGAATGATGAAGGCCACTGTGTTCTTGGGTACCTTCAATGCTGCAGACATTTTTGATACCCTTCCCCAGATCTGTGGCTCGACACAATCCTGTCTTGGAGCTCTACTGACAACTCCTTTGACGTCATGGCTTGGTTTTTTCTCTGACATGCATTGTCAACTGTTGACCTTATATAGACAGGTGTGTGCCTTTCCAAATCATGTCCAATCAATTGAATTTACCGCAGGTGGACTCCAATCACATTGTAGAAACATCTCAAGGATGATTAATGGAAACAGGTTGCACCTGAACTCAATTTCTAGTCTCATAGCAAAGGGTCTGAATACTTATGTAAATAAGGTATTTCTGTTTTTTGATTTTTACAAATTTGTTTTCGTTTTGTCATTATGGGGTACTTAGATTGTTTTGGTATTTAATCGATTTTAGATTAAGGCTGTAACGTAACAAAATGTGGAAAAAGTTCAAGGGTCTGAATAGTTTCCGAATGCAGTATATTTCCCATAGATCACATAGACGCACAAAGAATTTGAAAACAAATCAAACACTGATAAACTCTCATATCTGTTAAGCGAAATATTGCAGTGTGCAGTCACAGCAGCAAGACTTGTGGCACGTTGCCATGAGAAAAGGTCACATGTGAGGCACAAACAAGATTGTAAATACAACTAGTATTTATCTGTTTATTTATTTCCCCTTTTCATACTTCAACTATTTTCACAACACTACATAACCAATAATATAACATTTGAAATTACTATATTCTTCTAAAACATTTGWGAGTGTAATATTTAATGATTGTTTATTTCCCTTTTGTTCGTTGTCTCTTTCATTTGCTTTGGCAATGTAAACATATGTTTCCTATGCCAATAATGCCCCTTGCATTAGAGAGAGAGAGAGAGAGAGAGAGAGAGAGAGGCATCAAAGCCAAAGGAACTGAGTAACATTAAGAAATGCTATAGATGGAAGGAATGCAGTTTGGAAACCTACCAAAAAACAATTAGGCAACAGCAAATTCAATCKCTTTTAGACAACTTCCTGGGTAAAATGTTCCACTGCAATAGTGAAGGTGTAAACTTGGCAGTAGAAAATCTTAACAGTATATTTGACCTCTCAGCTTCCCTATCAAATCTAAAAATCTCAAATAGAAAACCGAAGAAAATGAACAACAATGACAAATGGTTTGATAAAGAATGCAAAAATCTAAGAAATAAATTGAGGAACCTGTCCAAACAAAAACATAGAGACCCGAAAACCTGAGTCTACGCCTTCACTATGGTGAATCACTAAAACAATACAGAAATACATACGGAAAAGAAGGAAAGCACGTCAGAAATCAGCTCAATGTAATTGAAGACTCCATAGACTCTAACCAATTCTGGGAAAATTGGAAACACTAAACAACAACAACACGAAGAATTATCTATCCAAAAATGGAGATGTATGGGTAACCAACTTCTCCAATCTTTTTGGCTCTATAACAAAGAATAAAGAACAAAAACATATACATGATCAAATACAATC
>NW_019943642.1:105394-114951 GCF_002910315.2 Salvelinus sp. IW2-2015 | reverse complement strand
CATAGTTGAACTTTGTGAAGTACAGGCAGAAATCACCCACCTCTGTATTCTAGAATGAGCTTCATCTGTTACACATGAGCTGACAATTCTGCACGATAGAGAATAACGTATCCACTTCTAACATAATGATGTTGCACACTGCTGAATAAACTCCTGTGTTCTTCCTGATGGGCGGGAGGCTCCCAGGGTCTTTACATTCTGTCTTGATGATGGGGTGGACTCCAGGGACTAGTTATAACTTGTAACTACATAGTATCACTCCAGGGACTAGTTATAACTTGTAACTACATAGTATACACTCCAGGGACTAGTTATAACTTGTAACTACATAGTATACACTCCAGGGATAAGTTTATAACTTGTAACTACATAGTATCCACTCCGGGACTAGTTATAACTTGTAACTATAAGTATCCACTCCAGGGACTAGTTATAACTTGTAACTACATATTATACACCCAGGGACTAGTTATAACTTATAACTACATGTATCCACTCCAGGGACTAGTTATAACTGCATAGTTTACACTCCAGAGACTAGTTATAACTACATTAGTATACACTCCAGTAAACTAGTTATAACTTATAACTACATAGTATTACACTCCAGGGACTGGTTATAACTTATACAACATAGTATACACTCCAGGACTGTTATAACTTATAACTACATAGTATACACTCCAGGGATAGTTATAACTTATAACTACATAGTATAACTCCAGGACTAGTTTAACTTATAACTACATAGTATACACTCACGGACTAGTTAAACTTATAACTACATAGTATACACTCCAGTTACTAGTTATAACTTCTAACTACATAGTATACACTCCAGGGACTAGTATAACTGTATAACTACATAGTATACACTCCAACTACGTTATAACTTATAACTACATAGTATACACTCCAGGGACTAGTTTAACTTATAACTACATAGTATACACTCCAGGGACTAGTTATACTTATAACTACGTAGTATACACTCCAGGGACTAAGTTAATAACTTATAACGACATATTATACACTCCGGTCATGGTCTACAATTTAGACCACAATTAGCTGAATGAGGTGTTAGTGAAGGGCTGGAACAAAAACCTGTCAACTCCTGTCCCATGTATAWAAAAACTGGCTGTGGCTGTCATGACAATTTGCCCTCATGTACTGAAAAAGCTTAAATAATCTCCTTCGTGTCCTTCACTTGGGGATGCTATAATGTTTATTATTTTCTACTGAGCCATTTACTTCATGCTCCTATTCTTATCTTTTTACATTATTTTTTATTGTTAATGCATTGTCGAGAAGGAACCTGCAAATAAGCATTTCATTGGACTATGTTTATCTTTTATGACTAAGACAACTTGACTTCTTTTGTAAAATAGACTGTGTTCTAATGTACTGTGTTCTAATGTACTGTGTTCTAAATGGACTGTGTTCTAATGTACTGTGTTCTAATGGACTGTGTTCTAAATGGACTGTGTTCTAATGTACTGTGTTCTAAATGGACTGTGTTCTAATGGACTGTGTTCTAATGGACTGAGTTCTAATGTACTGTGTTCTAAATGGACTGTGTTCTAAATGGACTGTGTTCTAATGTACTGTGTTCTAAATGGACTGTGTTCTAATGGACTGTGTTCTAATGGACTGAGTTCTAAAGGACTGAGTTCTAATGGATTGTGTTCTAATGGACTGTGTTCTAATGTACTGTGTTCTAATGGACTGTGTTCTAATGGACTGTGTTATAATGGACTGAGTTCTAAAGGACTGAGTTCTAATGGACTGAGTTCTAACGGATTGTGTTCTAAATGGACTGAGTTCTAATGGACTGTGTTCTAAGGATGCATGCAGGTCTAGAGAAAAACAATAAATGGGTTAATATTATTAAAAATAACAAGTGTTGATTTCTCCCCAGGGTTCTGGTTTTGAGGCATGGTCATCTGGTGACTGCAGTTCATCTGTCCAATCACCTGCAAGGAGAGAGAAAGGAATCAATAATAATACAATGCTGTATTCATTTAATTTAAATACATATTACTGTTTGATATGCATGCATACAATTAAAACCGCTTAAGGATCTGCCCCTTTTTTTCTGGCAAGAACAGACCAAATAAGCAAAGAGAAACGACAGTCCATCATTACTTTAACCTCTTAATTATGGATCTGCCCCTCTTAATTATGGATCTGCCCCTTTTTTTAAATTTTCGCCTCAAATGACATACCCAAATCTAACTGCCTGTAGCTCAGGCCCTTTTTTTWAATTTTCGCCTCAAATGACATACCCAAATCTAACTGCCTGTAGCTCAGGCCCTGAAGCAAGGAAATGCATATTCTTGGTACCATTTGAAAGGAAACACTTTGAAGTTTGAGGAAATGTGAAAGGAATGTAGGAGAATAAAACACAATAGATCTGGAAAAAGATAATACAAAGAAAAAAACAATCGTTCTTTTGTATTTTTGTTTTGTACCATCATCTTTGAAATGCAAGAGAAAGGCCATCATGTATCATTCCAGCCCAGCTGCAATTTAGATTTTGGCCTCTAGATTGCAGCAGTGTATGTGCAAAGTGTTAGACTGATCTAATGAACCATTGCGATGGAGAGAGAGATAGACAAGTTAAGAGACAGATTCCACCACTGATCTATTTGGAGGCTGCTGTTCTGGTCTTGTCGAATTGCAGACAGAAAACCCAGCTAACTGTATACTATCCATGTCTTGTTCAGCCACGAATCGATGCCACAACAGTTTTTACGTGTCCACGCTGATAGATAGTCTCGAATTGCATACGTCATACAGTTTATTCTCCAAGTGATTGCATTTCGCAGTAGAGACGGAGGGTAGAGGAAGATTTTTCCACTCCGCCTACACAGTAGCGGCATCGCCTCTGTCCCATGAAGACAGGGATATAGGTACATTTGGTCCGCAGTACGAAGATGTGTTCAGACTAGATTGTAGGCGTGAGACCAGGGAGCCAGAGGAGAGTCGACTCTGGTGGAGCGTGATGAGAGTTCGTATGCGACGCTAGGGTCAGTGGTGTTGTCTCAGTGTGAGTCGGGTGGCGTTCGTGGATATAAAGTAAAGACACTAGAAAATAAGTCCGTAATACAGCTCCTGATAATTCACCAAAATGAACAGTTTTCTACATCTGTTTTCACATGTTGTAACTGCATAATGGTTGGCTGTCAAACTATTCCTTAAAGAAGAGTCTTGAGGTATTTGTATGTGTCTGACGAGGACCATTTCCCTGTGATGCTGCTATATTGGTTTGAGTCCCAAATGGCACCCGTATTCCTTATAGAGTGCAATGAAATGGCAACCCTATTCCTGTATAGGAGTGCACTGAAAATGGCAACCCCTATTTCCTTATAGAGTGCACTGGGAAAATGGCACCGTGGCTAGTTCCCTATGAAGAGTACAGCTGAAATGGCACCCTATTGCCTTATAGGAGTGCACTGAAATGGTTCACCCGTATTCCCTATGGGAGTGCACTGAAATGCACCCTATTCTATGAGGTACACTAAGTTTGTTTCCATAGTAGTAGCACTATGTAGGGAATAGGGCTGCCGTTGTCGGAAGCAGACTAAGACATGGAAACTGTGCTGGTTAGTTCCCAAAAAAATGCGTAGCTTGCCAGCTTCTACAGTTCTCAACATGGACCATGTAACCTAAACAGGCCGAACTGCATCATCAGCACAGTCGATGTAAAAAAAAAAGTTACGTTTTTGCTAGCTAGAGACAATCTGTTTACCAATTGTAGCCGATGTAGCAGTAATGAGCAACTAGTGCCAGCTTATTCAGTGAACAACTATCCCAGAATGTGGAAATATTTACCACGAATAACAAGTACAGAACTGATTTTCTGCAGTTACGTGTTAGTAGAAGTTAAGCTGACACGGACCAGAATCATTTTATGTGGGGGTCCCCCTAGTTGTAAGATGTGCTGCTACATCGTTGTGGACGTAGTGACAAGATTACGCCTTTCATGACACAGAGGGCGAAGCCACATAAAAAGGGGAATAAGAAATAATATTCCATTTAAACATTGAGATAAATAGCGCAGAAAGCGGGTTTGGGTTGTCATCTGTGAAGGACCGGTGGCTTAGTCACGTTGTAGGGAAACCAGGCGCAGACAGTGTCGAAGTAACAAAAGTTTATACTAGAACCAGGGGGCAGGCAAAATAACAGTCAAGGCAGGCAAAGTCAGGATAATCCAGATCAGATGTCAAAAAGGTACAGAATGGCAGGCAGTCCTCAGGGTCAGGCTTAGGGTCTAGGGTCAGGGTCAGGCTCAGGCTCAGGTCAGGGTCAGGCTCAGGCTCGAGGGTCAGGCTCAGGGTCAGGCTCAGGGTCAGGCTCAGGGTTCAGTCAAAGGGTCAGGGCAAGGCAGAACGGTCAAAAAAGGGAAAACAAAAGAGAAACAGAGCAGAAGCAAGGAGAAAAAACCGCTGGTAGGCTTGACGAACACAGATACTGGCAAGGACAATACAGAGGAACCACAGGTAGAAATACACGAGGGATAATGAGGGGAGAATGTGAGACACTGGTGGGGGTGGAGACAAGCACAAAGACAGGTGAAACAGATCAGGGTTGGACACTGCTGTTTTTTTTATTGCCAATGAGCAGGCTTGCATTGTTGATAAATTCATACAACTAAACACGCTTGTCATGACTGTCCTGTTGAGGATCCAAATTGTTCAGATCAAGCTTGGCAATGACATAACTTCAACCAGGACCCCCCTCTCTCTGTGGGTGAGAGGGGGGAGGAGGGAACTGGTGGGGGTTTAACACCTTCACGCCATGTTGAATCAAGGAGAGAAAATTCAGGTCTCCCTCTCCAATGTTCAAGGGGATTGTGCCTTTGTTCTAAGTGCTTTCCCGCCGGAACTCTAACACGTTCTAGAAGCGATACTGGGAAATATTTCATACGTAGAAGCATGGGGAATGGTCAGCAAGTGACCTAAAAGAACACACTAATGTCGTTTTTGGTTGTTCATTTTGTGGATGTCATTAAAAATGCTTATAAAGTAAAATAGTGTACTTGGAAAGTTACCCACAATATGACGAAGTCTCCATTCCTCTTGCCTTGTGCATGAAATGATGAACAATTATAAAAATAGTCTCACTATAGTAATCCTATACTTTGCACACAAAACCGCCGCCCGGCTTGAAGTAAGAAATAAGACGTATTGACTGAACAATGCCTTGGTTCGCCGTGTATCCTTTCTCGGAAAACGCCGGGCCACCTTAGAAAGGGGGAATGGGCCTTTCGCGGCACGCCTTGTAAAGGCTCTGATTGTCCGAAAAAGGTTCCGACAAGTCCTCTACTTGTGTAGTTGTCCCGCAATGCCCGGTGAGTTGTCGCGTAGTCCTGAACAGAGATTACAGAGTTGTTTCTCATTCTATGTCGCTCGGGAAACGTTTCTGTGAAGAGTAGTTCTAAGCCTACCACGTGATGGTTTCCCAGTGGGGTGATGAGAGTTAGAGGTCTAACGGTAGGATTGAGCAGAAAGTAGTAGAATTATTCCCCTTATATTCCCTTTTTCTGGGATACTTTAGGACAGCTAATCAGCGCCTACAGTGATGTCCGAGGGAGGTTGACTTTATCGTCTCTACCTGCGTGTTGAGATTCAGGAGTGTCAAACCACTTAAACGTGAGTCTGCAGCTTTACGTCTCTCTGGTCTGATATGTTAATTCTTAATCCATTCAATTTATATAAGAGTTTGGTTAAAAAGGCCAGGTTCATCAGGCTGACATGCTTCTTACTCACTCAAGGCGCGGTGACTACTTACTGTGCACTATATTTAATAGAAATGCGTTTTTCTTTATAGTTTATTAAATCACCATCTCTGTCTTAAAACTTCTTCCATGGCTGCAGGGGCAGTATTGAGTATAGTTGGTGATGTCAAAGGTGCACAAGACCGGTGCCCAGGAGTAAACGGCCGCTCCTCAGTCCATAGTGGCTAATTTTTGGATATTTGATTAATTAAAAGTTCTGGATAGAAACACGTCTGAAGTTTTCTAAAACTGTTTTGAAATTAATGTCAGTGGAGTATAACAGAAACTTCACTAATAATGGCACCGCATAAACCTGAGAAGTTCCAGCTTTCCTGTTTGGATTTTTTTCCGGGGTAAGTGGCAGAGTTTTCAACCGAAGACCTCTCATGAAATTACAACGAGATAATGGATGACGTACCTTTTACTTCCTACGGCTTCCACTAGATGTTAACAGAATCACATATGAATTTCTGTCTGATGACTTCTAACTGATGAAGGGGAGCCGGAAGGAGAACCTGGATTAGTCACCAGCTTGCCACGAGCGCGACCACTACGCCCTTCACCTTGCGTGTTCACTGGAGAGGCAAGCTTCGGTATCCATCGCTACAACTCTCTGAAGTCAATGTAATCTGCTCAACCCGGGTTGGAAAAATCAATTTAACTTCATCTTTATTAAACAACATCCTCTAAAGATTGATTCACCTACATCATTTTGACATGTTTCTACTGGACTGGTTACGGAAGCTTTTTGCCAAACAAAATCTCATACGTAACATGCTGCATATATAGTGGACGCGCTTTGTGACTCGATGGAATTGGTTACCTAAACGCGGACTATACGCAAAGTGGGCTAATTGGAACTAACCTATAAAGCGCAATCGATTATCGAATCAGAAATCAAGCCATTTAATTGTGGAACGCTGGAGAGATGTCCTAGGTGAGACATTTCTGAATGAAAATATCATCTAAAACGCACCAGCAAAACATGTAAATCGACTGAATATGCTTCTAGGTATCGTGTTGACTCCACATGGCGGCTAATCTTGGGCAGTATTGTTACTGAAAGCTCTGTTTCCGATCTAGTTACCTACGGAGTGGGTTGCTTTTTCCAGTATATAAGTCTTTTGAAATATGACAATCGTTGGAGGTATTGGTAACGAATTAGAGGTTAGGCTATGCATATACATCCTGCGGAAGATAAATCTAGACAATCGCTTGTATATTTGTATCTATCATCTACTTTATGATGAGTATAGTTCGTAGATGGTGAAGAACAGATTGGGGCTAGTGCGACAAATCAACTTTGATGTCTGCTTGGAGTAACTAAGGTGAATGTAACGCGCCAATGTAAACTCAGAGTTTTTTTTATATACAGTGGGAGACAGTATTTGATACACTGCCCCGATTTTGCAGGGTATTTCCACTTACAAAGCATGTAGAGTCTGTAAATTTTTAATCATAGGTACACTTCACTGTGAGAGAGCGGAACATCTAAAACAAAAATCCAGAAATCAACATTGTAAATTTTTAAGGAGAATTAAATTTGCACTTTTATTGCAATGACATAAGTATTTGATACATCAGAAAAAGCAGAACTTAATATTTTGGTAGCAGATAACCTTTGTTTTGCAAATTACAGAGATCATACGTTTCCCTGTAGTCTTGATTCAGGTTTGCACCACAGCTGCAGCAGGGATTTTGGCCCACTCCTCCATACAAGACCTTTTCCAGATCCTTCAGGTTTCGGGGCTGTCGCGGCTGGCAATTACGGACTTTCAGCTCCCTCCAAAGATATTCTAATTGGGTTTCAGGTCTGGAGACTGGCATAGGGCCACTCCAAGACCTTGAGATGCTTCTTACAGAGCACTCCTAGTTGCCCTGGCTGGGTGTTTCGGGTCGTTGTCTTGCTGGAAGACCAGGCCACGGAACCCCATCTTCAATGCTCTTACTGAGGAAGGAGGTTGTTGCGCCAGTCTCGCGATACATGGCCCCATCCATCCTCCCTCATACGGTGCAGTCGTCCTGTCCCCTTTGCAGAAAAAGCATCCCCAAAGAATGATGTTTCCACTCCATGCTTCAACGGTTGGGATGGTGTTCTAAGAGTTGTACTCATCCTTCTTCTTCCTCCAAACACGGCGAGTGGAGTTTAGACCAAAAAGCTCTATTTTTGTCTCAATCAGACCACATGACCTTCTCATTCCTCCTCTGGATCATCCAGATGGTCATTGGCAAACTTTTCCGACGGGCCTGGACATGCGCTGGCTTGAGCAGGGGGCCCTTGCGTGCGCTGCAGGATTTTAATCCATGACGGCGTAGTGTGTTACTAATGGTTTTCTTTGAGACTGTGGTCCCAGCTCTCTTCAGGTCATTGACCAGGTCCTGCCGTGTAGTTCTGGGCTGATCCTCACCTTCCTCATGATCATTGATGCCCCACGAGGTGAGATCTTGCATGGAGCCCCAGACCGAGGGTGATTGACCGTCAACTTCAACTTCTTCCATTTTCTAATAATTGCGCCAACAGTTGTTGCCTTCTCACCAAGCTGCTTGCCTATTGTCCTGTAGCCCATCCCAGCCTTGTGCAGGTCTACAATTTTATCCCTGATGTCCTTACACAGCTCTCTGGTCTTGGCCTTGTGGAGAGATTGGAGTCTGTTTGATTGAGTGTGTGGACAGGTGTCTTTTATACAGGTAACGAGTTCAAACAGGTGCAGTTAATACAGGTAATGAGTGGAGAACAGGAGGGCTTCTAAAGAAAAACTAACAGGTCTGTGAGAGCCGGAATTCTTACTGGTTGGTAGGTGATCAAATACTATGTCATGCAATAAAATGCAAATAATTTCCTTAAAAATCATACAATGTGATTTCCTGTTTTTGTTTTAGATTCCGTCTCTCACAGTTGAAGTGTACCTATGATAAAAATTACAGACCTCTACATGCTTTTAAGTAGGAAAACCTGCAAAATCGGCAGTGTATCAAATACTTGTTCTCCCCACTGTAAATATGAACTTTATCAAACTAAACATGCATGTATTGTGTAACATGAAGACCTATGAGTGTCTGATGACGATAATCAAAGGTTAGTGATTAATTTGATCTCTATTTCTGCTTTTTGTGACTGCTATATTTAGCTGGAAAAATGACTGTGCTTATTGTGGTTTGGTGGTGACTAACATAATCGTTTGTAGTGCTTTCGCTGAAAATCATATTTGAAATCGGACCACTTTGGTGGATTAACAACAAGATTACTTTAAAATGATATAAGACACATGTATGTTTGAGGAATTTTAATTATGATATTTCTGTTTGTTGAATTTGGCGGAATGCACTTTCACTGGCTGTTGTCATATCGATCCCGGTAGCGGGATGCAGCATTACATTTTACATTTTTTTACATTTTAGTCATTTAGCAGACGCTCTTATCCAGAGCGACTTACAGTAGAGTGCATACATTTTATTACATTTTTACATACTGAGACAAGGATATCCCTACCGGCAAACCCTCCCTACCGGCCAAACCTCCCTAACCCGGACGACGCTATGCCAATTGTGCGTCGCCCCACGGATCTCCCGGTTGCGGCCGGCTGCGACAGAGCCTGGGCGCGAGCCCAGCCTGGGCGCGAACCCAGAGACTCTGGTGGCGCAGCTAGCACTGCGATGCAGTGCCCTAGACCACTGCGCCACCCGGAGATAAGCCATAAAAGCCATAAAAGCCATAAAAGCCATAAAAGCCATAAAAGGTTAACTTCTTCAGGATTGGTGGGTCCTTTTTGAACAGAAT
>NW_019943642.1:93340-105369 GCF_002910315.2 Salvelinus sp. IW2-2015 | reverse complement strand
TGGCGGAATGCACTTTCACTGGCTGTTGTCATATCGATCCCGGTAGCGGGATGCAGCCATAAAAGGTTAACTTCTTCAGGATTTGGCGCCAAATTCAAACAACAGAAATMTCATAATTAAAATTCCTCAAACATACATGTGTCTTATATCATTTTAAAGGTAATCTTGTTGTTAATCACACCAAAGTGTCCGATTTCAAATATGATTTTCAGCGAAAGCACTACAAACGATTATGTTAGGTCACCACCAAACCACAATAAGCACAGTCATTTTTCCAGCTAAATATAGCAGTCACAAAAAGCAGAAATAGAGATMAAATTAATCACTAACCTTTGATTATCGTCATCAGACACTCATAGGTCTTCATGTTACACAATACATGCATGTTTAGTTTGATAAAGTTCATATTTACAGTGGGGAGAACAAGTATTTGATACACTGCCGATTTTGCAGGTTTTCCTACTTACAAAGCATGTAGAGGTCTGTAATTTTTATCATAGGTACACTTCAACTGTGAGAGACGGAATCTAAAACAAAGATCCAGGAAATCACATTGTATGATTTTTAAGGAAATTATTTGCATTTTATTGCATGACATAAGTATTTGATCACCTACCAACCAGTAAGAATTCCGGCTCTCACAGACCTGTTAGNGGTCTGGAAAACAGAGCACGCATGGGAGCATACTTTCTCACTTCCTCTTCCAGAGGCTATCCCATAACACCTTGTGAGACAGTGAAAATTCTAAAAAGTCACCGCTCGTGAGAAATTGTTCCAGAGGAATAATGAGTAACTTCCCATTACGTTTATTTATTCACCAAATTACTTTCATATGCATTTTTATTTCAAATGTTGAATCACTTCTGTTTATCAGCCCATTAGCCAAGCTAAGTCAGTTAGCTCGTCAGATGCAATGGCTAGGTAGCAGGCGATATCTCATCCTKGTTATCAGCGGTTTAGGGATGAACAGCTAAACAAACTAATCGTAAAATCAGCAATGTGAAGACCCAGACAAGTTTTTAATCCTGAATTGGTGCTTTTGCTAGCCAGCTAATGACAAATGTAGCAAATAGTTAAAACAATTTAAAAACAATTAGGGACAGATGTCAACTGATACATTCATTTTCCATGGCATTGGCRGGACAAAACAGCTGTGCCCGACTGGTTTGGAGGTAAGACATTTTAAGAACATCTGATTAAAAACATACGAAATGCAGCCAGCTGTTTTCTGTTCAATCTGGCTAGCCAGACAATTTATTGTGTGTTCTTCCATAATCAGTCAATACATGTGTCGTGTCGTGACTATCATTAATGTATTTGACTGTTATTTTTTTAAAATAATTTAACTACGTTTAATTATAACGACGATTAAATTAATTATGTAACAATTAACTCATCAGTAACCTTTGGGGCACCACGGGAAAAGTTATTTACCGAGACACTATCTCCCGATTAAACTCTAAAGATCAGTGTTGTTCTGAATGTCACTAAATTCTTGGATATCTGCACGAACCCTAATATAATATATATATATATATAACACAAATATTTATGCATAAATGATGAATCAGCAATATACAAATTGTCTTAATTATTTATTCACTAACTAAATAAATAATCACACAGAAATACATAAACAGACAAGCACACACAGTAGAGTTATTGGTTACTAACACAATGCAATGAAAGGTCCCTAGTGGACTAAACCGATATGACGGCTTGTTACACAATGAAAAGGGAGGGGCATGTAAGAAAGAGCGGGAGAAGAAGAGACAAAGGAATTCACCTATCGTACATACAGTTGAATAAAAYGCTMATCGTMAATGTGGATATTTAGCACCCTAACAACCACTTATTCGAATTTAGAAATGCAATGTACATATTTACGATTGTACGTCTTTGTCGTCTCGCTCTGTTGAAATYACTCGATCAGTCTGTGGAGAGTAGTTCAGCAGAAGTCACTGTGTCTATCGTAGCTGTAGCTTCTCTSTCTCGGAGTGTCTGTTAGAATGGWTCCTCCAGAGGTCTGCCCTKCATTATTCAGCGGGCTCTGTTCATGAAAATAGAGGTATCTATATAGTGGTGAAASTAAAGTGTTCTTTGTCTTCTCGTCCTCGGTCGAGTTTCCTAGACTCAAGTACTTAAACAGCTGCAGACTGAATGCTCCTGTGTTGTTTTCTTCAAGACTTTCACARTTTCTAACCATTTCGTACCTTTCAGCTCACGCTGTCGTTCATCCTGGTCTAATGTAGAGTCTAACCATTTTACACGTCCGGCTTACCGTCCGTGTACTGGTCCCAATGGTTGATTATTCAGGGTACAGCTAGAACCATTTTACACGCCAGTAGCAACCCGGCAATGTACTGGTCTGATGTGAATTTCGTCACRGGTCCTTTTATACACTCTGGAGAAAGGGCGGTTCCATTACCTTTGGCATAATGTCTGTGTTCACGTGGGCGTGGTTACTGACTTGATAAACATTTATATAAAAACATTTTTTCTCATTTTGAAGGCTAAGATCACATTTCATCTTCTCACAAATAGTTTCATATTTAATCATATAAGTTCCACAACATTTAGATGTAAATCTGATCGTTGRGACATATACACATTCARAGATACAGTTATGTTGTTCTACTGTCCTTAGTTACATCACAAATTAGTAATGAATTCGACATGATTGTTCTTTAAGTACCCACCATTCATTATTTGTTTTAGGAATATTGTGAGCATTCTCCACTTCTGAATGTCGTAGTTTTGGCGGGAGGGATCTCCCCGTAACAAAGGTGTCTTTCCCTCCAATCCTGCAGAGCCCACAGGCTGAGTTGTTCTTGCAAGGTGTTACCACCGTCATAAAACTGTCCAAGTCCATCCCTTTCAGCCTCTGCAGGAAGAGAGTCATGACACATGCATGGCAGTGTCTGTTTACCTAACGCTTGCTAACTTTCCTCTAGTCACTTTTCCCTCCCCTCGTGTATCGTCATTGCATATGAAGAAAACGTTTTGAATAATGAAATGATCAATTAAAAGTAAATTGATGTCAATTTGATCAAGAACCTATTTAATGTGCAAAACTGTTTACAAAACCATCGCACATTAACAAAGGTAGTTGTGGATGTCAGCAACTTGAACCGCGCTAACTTGAGCATTGAGGTTAATTCCCCCCCCCCCCCCCTTGGCTTTATGTTTCTGCTCTTGTTCTCCTCAGGTTGAATCCCACCCCATCATCAAGACAGATGTAAAGACCCTGGGAGCCTCCCGCCCATCAGGAAGAACACAGGAGTTTATTCAGCAGTGTGCAACATCATTATGTTAGAAGTGGATACGTTATTCTCTATCGTGCCAGAATTGTCAGCTCATTGTAACAGATGAAGCTCATTCTAGAATACAGAGGTGGGTGATTTCTGCCTGTACTTCACAAAGTTCAACTATTCATGGTCTACAATTTAGACCACAATTAGCTGAATGAGGTGTTAGTGAAGGGCTGGAACAAAAAACCTGTCAACTCCTGTCCATGTATAAAAAAACTGGCTGTGGCTGTCATGACAATTTGCCCTCATGTACTGAAAAAGCTTAAATAATCTCCTTCGTGTCCTTCACTTGGGATGCTATAATGTTATTATTTTCTACTGAGCCATTTACTTCATGCTCCTATTCTATCTTTTTACATTATTTTATTTGTAATGCATTGTCGAGAAGGAACCTGCAAATAAGCATTTCATTGGACTATGTTTATCTTTTATGACTAAGACAACTTGACTTCTTTTGTAAAATAGACTGTGTTCTAAATGTACTGTGTTCTAATGTACTGTGTTCTAAATGGACTGTGTTCTAATGTACTGTGTTCTAATGGACTGTGTTCTAAATGGACTGTGTTCTAATGTACTGTGTTCTAAATGGACTGTGTTCTAATGGACTGTGTTCTATGGATGAGTTCTAATGTACTGTGTTCTAAATGGACTGTGTTCTAAATGGACTGTGTTCTAATGTACTGTGTTCTAAATGGACTGTGTTCTAATGGACTGTGTTCTAATGGACTGAGTTCTAAAGGACTGAGTTCTAATGGATTGTGTTCTAATGGACTGTGTTCTAATGTACTGTGTTCTAATGGACTGTGTTTCTAATGGACTGTGTTTTAATGGACTGAGTTCTAAAGGACTGAGTTCTAATGGACTGAGTTCTAACGGATTGTGTTCTAAATGGACTGAGTTCTAATGGACTGTGTTCTAAGGATGCATGCAGGTCTAGAGAAAAAACAATAAATGGGTTAATATTATTAAAAATAACAAGTGTTGATTTCCCCCAGGGTTCTGGTTTTGAGGCATGGTCATCTGGTGACTGCAGTTCATCTGCCAATCACCTGCAAGGAGAGAGAAAGGAATCAATAATAATACAATGCTGTATTCATTTAATTTAAATACATATTACTGTTTGATATGCATGCATACAATTAAAACCGCTTAAGGATCTGCCCTTTTTTTTCTGGCAAGAACAGACCAAATAAGCAAAGAGAAAACGACAGTCCATCATTACTTTAACTCTTAATTATGATGCTGCCCCTCTTAATTATGGATCTGCCCCTTTTTTTAAATTTTCGCCTCAAATGACATACCCAAATCTAACTGCCTGTAGCTCAGGCCCTTTTTTTAAATTTTCGCCTCAAATGACATACCCAAATCTAACTGCCTGTAGCTCAGGCCCTGAAGCAAGGAAATGCATATTCTTGGTACCATTTGAAAGGAAACACTTTGAAGTTTGAGGAAATGTGAAAGGAATGTAGGAGAATAAAACACAATAGATCTGGAAAAAGATAATACAAAGAAAAAAACAATCGTTCTTTGTATTTTTGTTTTGTACCATCATCTTTGAAATGCAAGAGAAAGGCCATCATGTATCATTCCAGCCCAGCTGCAATTTAGATTTTGGCCTCTAGATTGCAGCAGTGTATGTGCAAAGTGTTAGACTGATCTAATGAACCATTGCGATTCTGTTCAAAAAGGACCCACCAATCCTGAAGAAGTTAACCTTTTATGGCTTTTATGGCTTTTATGGCTTTTATGGCTTTTATGGCTTATCTCCGGGTGGCGCAGTGGTCTAGGGCACTGCATCGCAGTGCTAGCTGCGCACCAGAGTCTCTGGGTTCGCGCCAGGCTGGGCTCGCGCCCAGGCTCTGTCGCAGCCGGCCGCAACCGGGAGATCCGTGGGGCGACGCACCAATTGGCATAGCGTCGTCCGGGTTAGGGAGGGTTTGGCCGGTAGGGAGGGTTTGGCCGTAGGGATATCCTTGTCTCAGTATGTAAAAATGTAATAAAAATGTATGCACTCTACTGTAAGTCGCTCTGGATAAGAGCGTCTGCAAATGACTAAAATGTAAAAAAATGTAAAATGTAATGGCTGCATCCGCTACCGGGATCGATATGACAACAGCCAGTGAAAGTGCATTCCGCCAAATTCCAACAAACAGAAATATCATAATTAAAATTCCTCAAACATACATGTGTTCTTATATCATTTTAAAGTAATCTTGTTGTTAATCACACCAAAGTGTCCGATTTCAAATATGATTTTCAGCGAAAGCACTACAAACGATTATGTTAGGTCACCACCAAACCACAATAAGCACAGTCATTTTTCCAGCTAAATATAGCAGTCACAAAAAGCAGAAATAGAGATCAAATTAATCACTAACCTTTGATTATCGTCATCAGACACTCATAGGTCTTCATGTTACACAATACATGCATGTTTAGTTTGATAAAGTTCAATTTACAGTGGGGAGAACAAGTATTTGATACACTGCCGATTTTGCAGGTTTTCCTACTTACAAAGCATGTAGAGGTCTGTAATTTTTATCATAGGTACACTTTCAACTGTGAGAGACGGAATCAAAACAAAGATCCAGGAAATCACATTGTATGATTTTTAAGGAAATTATTTTGCATTTTATTGCATGACATAAGTATTTGTATCACCTACCCAACCAGTAAGAATTCCGGCTCTCACAGACCTGTTAGTTTTTCTTTAAGAAGCCCTCCTGTTCTCCACTCATTACCTGTATTAACTGCACCTGTTTGAACTCGTTACCTGTATAAAAGACACCTGTCCACACACTCAATCAAACAGACTCCAATCTCTCCACAAGGCCAAGACCAGAGAGCTGTGTAAGGACATCAGGGATAAAATTGTAGACCTGCACAAGGCTGGGATGGGCTACAGGACAATAGGCAAGCAGCTTGGTGAGAAGGCAACAACTGTTGGCGCAATTATTAGAAAATGGAAGAAGTTGAAGTTGACGGTCAATCACCCTCGGTCTGGGGCTCCATGCAAGATCTCACCTCGTGGGGCATCAATGATCATGAGGAAGGTGAGGGATCAGCCCAGAACTACACGGCAGGACCTGGTCAATGACCTGAAGAGAGCTGGGACCACAGTCTCAAAGAAAACCATTAGTAACCACACTACGCCGTCATGGATTAAAATCCTGCAGCGCACGCAAGGGCCCCTGCTCAAGCCAGCGCATGTCCAGGCCGTCGAAGTTTGCCAATGACCATCTGGATGATCCAGAGGAGGAATGAGAAGGTCATGTGGTCTGATGAGACAAAAATAGAGCTTTTGGTCTAAACTCCACTCGCCGTGTTTGGAGGAAGAAGAAGGATGAGTACAACTCTTAGAACACCATCCCAACCGTGAAGCATGGAGTGGAAACATCATTCTTTGGGGATGCTTTTCTGCAAAGGGACAGGACGACTGCACCGTATGAGGGAGGATGGATGGGGCCATGTATCGCGAGACTTGGCCAACAACTCCTTCCTCAGTAAGAGCATTGAAGATGGGCTGGCTGGGTCTTCCAGCAAGACAACGACCCGAAACACCCAGCCAGGGCAACTAAGGAGTGGCTCTGTAAGAAGCATCTCAAGGTCTTGGAGTGGCCTAGCCAGTCTCCAGACCTGAACCCAATAGAATATCTTTGGAGGGAGCTGAAAGTCCGTAATTGCCCAGCGACAGCCCCGAAACCTGAAGGATCTGGAGAAGGTCTGTATGGAGGAGTGGGCAAAATCCCTGCTGCAGTGTGTGCAAACCTGAATCAAGAACTACAGGAAACGTATGATCTCTGTAATTGCAAACAAAGGTTCTGTACAAATATTAAGTTCTGCTTTTTCTATGTATCAAATACTTATGTCATGCAATAAAATGCAATTAATTTCTTAAAAATTACAATGTTGATTTTCTGGATTTTTGTTTTAGATTCCGTCTCTCACAGTTGAAGTGTACCTATGATAAAAATTACAGACCTCTACATGCTTGTAAGTATGGAAAACCTGCAAAATCGGCAGTTATCAAATACTTGTCTCCCACTGTATATAAAAAAATCTGAGTTTACATTGGCGCGTTACATTCACTTAGTTCCCAAAACATCAAGTGATTTTGCATAGCCACATCGTTTCAACAGAAATACTCATCATAAATTGTAGATGATAATACAATTATTATAACATGGATATAAGATATACCTCTCCTTAATGCAACCACTTGTCAGATTTCAATAAAACTTTACGGAAAAGCAACCCATGTGTAATAATCAGAAACAGAGCTCAGAACAATAGCCAAATAGTCGCCATGTTGGAGTCAACAGAACCTAGAAATACATGATAATGTTTGCTTACTTTGATGATATTCATCAGAAATGCAGTCCTAGAATCCCAGTCCACAATAAATGCTTGATTTGTCATAATGTCCGTATTTATGTCCAATAGCCCTTTGGTTAGCGCGTTTGGTAAACAATTCCATCAGTCACAAGCGCGTCCACTATAACGTGACAAATGTCCAAAAGTTCCGTAACAGTCCAGTAGAAAATGTCAAATGATGTACTGAATCAATCTTAGAATTTTTTAAAATAAATCTATATAATGTTCCAACCGGAGAATTACATTGACTTCAGGATGAGCGATGGAACGAAGCTGCCTCCAACGGAACACGCAAGGTTGAAAGCATGGTCGGCTCGTGGCAGTGGTGACTAATTCCGGTCTCCTTCGGCCTCCCCTTCACATTAGAAGTCACAGACAAAATTCTATTGACTGTAACATCTAGTGGAAGCCGTAGGAAGTAAAACTCATCCATATCTCGCTGTAATTTCAATGAGAGCTTGGTTGAAAATCTGCCACCCCAGAAAAAATCCAAACAGGAAGTGGAACTTTCTCAGGTTTTGCCTGCCATATGAGTTCTGTTATACTCACAGACATAATTCAAACAGTTTTAGAAACTTCAGAGTGTTTTCTATCCAATACTAATAATAATATCCAAAAATTAGCAACTATGACTGAGGAGCAGGCCGTTTACTCTGGGCACCTCTGTGCACCTTTCATCCAAGCTACTCAATACTGCCCCTGCAGCCATAAGAAGTTTTAAGACAGAGATGTGATTTAATAAACTATAAGAGAAAACCATTTCTATAAATATGCACAGTAAGTAGTCACCGCCCCTTGAGTGAGGTAAGAGAGCATGTCAGCCTGATGAACCTGCCCTTTTTAACAAACTCTTATAAAATGATGGATTAAGAATTAACATATCAGACCAGAGAGACGTAAAGCTGCAGCTCACGTTTAAAGTGGTTTGAACTCTGAATCTCAACACGAGGTAGAGACGATAAAGTCACCTCCTGGACCATCACTGGTACGCGCTGATTAGCTGTCCTAAGTAAAGTATCCAGAAAAGGGAATATAAGTGGGAATATTCTACTACTCTGCTCAATCCACCGTAGGACTCTACTCTCATCACCCCACTGGGAACCATCGACGTGGTAGGCTAGCCTATCTTCAAAGAAACGTCTTCCAGAGCGAATAGAATGAGAACAAACTCTGTAATTCTGTTCAGGACAACGCGACAACTCACCGGATGCCGGACAACTACAACAGTAGAGGACTTGTCGGAACCATTTCGGACAATCAGAGCCTTACAAGCGTGCCGCGAAAAGGCCCATCCCCCTTTCTAAGGTGGCCCGGTTTCCGAGAAAGATACACGGCGAACCAAGGCATTGTCACGTCAATACGTTCATTATTTCTTACTTCAAGCGGGCGGCGGTTTGTGTGCAAAGTATAGGATTACTATAAGTGAGACTATTTTTATAATTGTTCATATTTCATGCACAAGGCAGAGAATGGAGACTTCGTACATATTGTGGGTATACTTTCCAAGTTACACTATTTTCTTTATAACATTTTTAATGACATCACAAAATAACAACCAAAAAACGACATTAGTGTTCTTTTAGGTCACTTCTGACCATTCCCCATGTTCTACGTTAGAAATATTTCCCAGTATTCGCTTTAGAACGTGTTAGAGTTCCGGCGGGAAAAGCCTACTTAGAACAAAGGCACAATCCCCTGTGAACATTGGAGAGGGAGACCTGAATGTTCTCTCCTTGATTTACAACATGGCGTGAGGTGTTAACCCCCACCAGTTCCCTCCTCCCCCCTCTCACCCACAGAGAGAGGGGGGTCTGGTTGAAGTTATTCATTGCCAAGCTGATCTGAACAATTTGGATCCTCACAGGACAGTCATGACAGGTGTTAGTTGTATGAATTTATCACAATGCAAGCCTGCTCATTGGAAATAAAAAAAACAGCAGTGTCACACCCTGATCTGTTTCACCTGTCTTTGTGCTTGTCTCCACCCCCCACCAGGTGTCTCACATCTCCCCTCATTATCCCCTGTGTATTTCTACCTGTGTTCTCTGTATTGTCTTGCCAGTTCGTTTTGTTCGTCAAGCCTACCAGCGGTTTTCTCCTTGCTTCTGTCTGTTTCTACTTCTTGTTTTCCCTGTTTTGACCGTTCTGCCTGCCCTGACCCTGAGCCTGACCCTGAGCCTGACCCTGAGCCTGACCCTGAGCCTGACCCTGAGCCTGAGCCTGACCCTGACCCTGAGCCTGAGCCTGACCCTGACCCTGACCCTAAGCCTGACCCTGAGACTGCCTGCCATTCTGTACCTTTTTGACTCTGATCTGGATTACTGACCTTTGCCTGCCCTTGAACTGTCTATTTTGCCTGCCCCCTGTTCTAGTAATAAACTTTTGTTACTTCGACACTGTCTGCGCCTGGGTCTTCCCTACAACGTGATAAGCAGTCCTTCACAGTGAAACACCACTTTTCTGGCTATTTATCATGTTTAAAATGGAATATTATTTCTCTATTTCCCCTTTTTATTGCTTCAGCCTCTGTGCATGAAAGCGTATCTGTCATACGTCCACAACGATGTAGCAGCACATTTACAATAGGGGGACCCCACATAAAATGATTCTGGTCGGTGTCAGCTTAATTTACTAACACGTACTGAGAAAATCAGTTCTGTTACTTGTTATTCGTGGTAAATATTTCCATTCTGGGATAGTTGTTCACTGAATAGCTAGCACTAGTTGCTCATACTGCTACATCGGCTACAATGTAAACAGATGTCTCTAGCTAGCATAAAACGTAACTTTTTTTTTTACATCAACTGTGTGATGATGCAGTTTCCTGTTTAGGTTACAGGTCATGTTGAGAATGTAGAATGCAAGTACGCATTTTTTGGAAAACAGCCACAGTTTCCAGTCTTAGTCTGCTTCCGAAACGGCACCCTATTCCCTACATAGTGCACTACTATGGAAAAAACTAGTGTACTCTATAAGGAATAGGGTGCCATTTCAGTGCACTCTATAGGGAATAGGGTGCCATTTCAGTGCACTCTATAAGGAATAGGGTGCCATTTCAGTGTACTCTATAGGGAATAGGGTGCCATTTCAGTGCACTCTATAAGGAATAGGGTGCCATTTCAGTGCACTCTATAAGGAATAGGGTGCCATTTCATTGCACTCTATAAGGAATAGGGTGCCATTTGGGACTCAAACCAATATCAGCAGCATCACAGGAAATGGTACCTCGTCAGACACAACAATACTTCTCTAAGGACTCTTTCTTTAGAGGAAATAGTTTGACAGCAACATTATGCAGTTACAACATGTGACAGTGTAGAACTGTTCATTTGGTGAATTATCAGGGAGCTGTATTACGGACTTATTTTTCTAGTTTACTTTATCCCCCTGATGCCGAGGTAAAGACTAATCATCTGTCCCAAATGGCTGCCTGTTCCCTACATAGTGCACAACTTTTGACCAAAATGTACCCTTATCCCTGTCTTTCATGAGAAGAGGAGATGCCGCTACTGTGTAGGCGAGTGGAAAATCTTCCTCTACCCTCCGTTCTACTGGCGAACATGCAATCACTGGAGAATAAACTGGATGAGATCAATTCGAGACTATCCTATCAGCGGGACACTAAAAACTGTTGCATCGATTCGTGGCTGAACAAGGACATGGATAGTATACAGTTAGCTGGGTTTTCTGTGCATCGACAAGACAGAACAGCAGCCTCCAAATAGATCAGGTGGTGGTCTGTCTCTTTAACTTGTCTCACCCCCCTGTTCCGCTAGCGGAACTCCTCCCACATTCCACTGAAAAGGCAGAGCACGAAATTCTAAAAATATTTTTTTAGAAATATTTAACTTTCACACATTAACAAGTCCAATACAGCTAATGAAAGATACACATCTTGTGAATCCAGCCAACATGTCCGATTTTTTAAATGTTTTACAGGGAAAACAATATATATTTATGTTAGCTCACCAACAAATAGAAAAAAGCACAGACATTTTTCACAGCACAGGTAGCAAAATCAAAATCAACCAAACTAACCTAGAACAAACCAAAGAAACCAAGAAACAACTTAATCATAACAGCTGGTGTGCAAAGGTTTTGCTCGCCGGAGTTAAAGTACCTCATGATGAGCTGTTGATCATACTAAACTCAGCATTAAAAGAAAAGTCTTCTCACTGTCAACTGCATTTATTTTCAGCAAACTTAACATGTGTAAATATTTGTATGAACATAACAATTTTCCACAACTGAAACATAAACTGAACAAGTTCCACAGACATGTGACTAACAGAAATGGAATAAGGTGTCCCTGAACAAAGGGGGGGGGGGTGAAAATCAAAAGTA
>NW_019943642.1:81156-93327 GCF_002910315.2 Salvelinus sp. IW2-2015 | reverse complement strand
GGTGTGGCCACCAGCTGCATTAAGTACTGCAGTGCATCTCCTCCTCATGGACTGCACCAGATTTGCCAGTTCTTGCTGTGAGATGTTACCCCACACTTCCACCAAGGCACCTGCAAGTTACATTTCTGTGGGGAATGGCCCTAGCCCTCACCCTCCGATCCAACAGGTCCCAGACGTGCTCAATGGGATTGAGATCCGTGCTCTTCGCTGGCCATGGCAGACCACACAGACATTCCTGTCTTGCAGGAAATCACGCACAGAACGAGCAGTATGGCTGGTGGCATTGTCATGCTGGAGGGTCATGTCAGGATTAGCCTACAGGAAGGGTACCACATGAGGGAGGAGGATGTTTTCCCTGTAACGAACAGCGTTGAGATTGCCTGCATGACAACAAGCTCAGTCCAATGATGCTGTGACACACCGCCCCAGACCATGATGGACCCTCCACCTCCAAATCGATCCCACTCCAGAGTACAGGCCTCGGTGTAACGCTCATTCCTTTGACGATAAAAGCGATTCCGACCATCACACCTGGTGAGACAAAACCGTGACTCGTCAGTGAAGAGCACTTTTTGCCAGTCCTGTCTGGTTCAACGACGGTGGGTTTGTGCCCATACACGACGTTGTTCCCGGTGATGTCTGGTGATGTCAGCCCTCAGTCCAGCCTCTCTCAGCCTATTGGGGACAGTCTGATTACCGATGGAGGGATTGTGCGTTCCTGATGTAACTCAGGCAGTTGTTGTTGCCATCCTGTACCTGTCCCGCAGGTGTGATGTTCGGATGTACCGATCCTGTGCAGGTGTTGTTACACGTGGTCTGCCACTGCGAGGACGATCAGCTGTCCATCCTGTCTCCCTGTAGCGCTGTCTTAGGCAGCTCACAGTACGGACATTGCAATTTATTGCCCTGGCCACATCTCCAGTCCTCATGTCTCCTTGCAGCATGCCTAAGGCACGTTCACGTAGATGAGCAGAGACCCTGGGCATCTTTCTTTTGGTGTTTTTCAGAGTCAGTAGAAAGGCCTCTTTAGTGTCCTAAGTTTTCATAACTGTGACCTTAATTGTCTACCGTCTGTAAGCTGTTATTGTCTTAACGACCATTCCACAGATGCATGTTCATTAATTGGTTATAGTTCATTGAACAAGCATGGGAAACAGTGTTTAAACCATTTACAATGAAGATCTGTGAAGTCATTTGGATTTTACAAACTTTCTTTGAAAGACAGGGTCCTAAAAAAGGGACATTTCTTTTTTTGCTGGGTTTATATACCAAGAGAATTTTCATCTATATTCTTCGTAGATCTCTCTCTCTCTCTATTTACCGCCACAAACTGATGCTGGCACTAAGACCGCATCCAATAAGGAAAAAGCAAGCAAACAAGAAAATGCTCATCCAGAGGTGGCGCTCCTAGTGGCCGGTTACTTTAACTTCTACTTGCACCCCCCACAGTAAAAAAGCTGACTAGCATAGCCTAGCATAGCGTCACAAGTAAATACTAGCATCTAAATATCATTAATCACAAGTCCAAGACACCAAGATGAAAGATACACATCTTGTGAATCCAGCCATCATTTCTGATTTTTAAAATGTTTTACAGGGAAGACACAATATGTATTTCTATTAGCTAACCACGATAGCAAAAGACACAACTTTTTTTTCCCACCATTTTTTTCCTGCATGGGTAGCTATCACAATTTCGACCAAATAAAGATATATATAGCCACTAACCAGAAACAACTTCATAAGATGACAGTCTGATAACATATTTATTGTATAGAATAGTTTTTTTGAAAAATTTGCATATTTCAGGTCTAAATCACAGTTCTACATTGCAGCTGCAATCTGAAATAGTGCCGAAGCTGCCAGAATAATTACAGAGACCAACGTCAAATACACAATTACTCATCTTAAAACATTTCTGAAAAATACACAGCGTACAGCAAATGAAAGCCCAACATCTTGTGAATCCAGCCAATATGTCAGATTTTTTAAGTGTTTTACAGCGAAAACCCAATATAGCATTATATTAGCTTAGCACAATAGCCAGAAACACAGCAATTTACCAGCAGCACAGGTTAGCGATCGTAACAATACAGCAAAAGATATATAATTTTTGACTAACCCTGATATACTTCGTCAGATGACAGTCCTGTAACATCATATTACACAATGCATATAGGTTTTGTTCGAAAATGTGCATATTTAGCAGCACAAATCGTGGTTATACAATGTGATCAGTGGCAACAGGTCATGCATTCTGGCCGGCGCCATCTTGGAAAGGCACCTAAGTTTCGATTATTTATCGATTAGATTGACTAAAAAATACAGGTTGGACAGCAAATGAAAGATGCATTAGTTATTAATGCAACCGCTGAGTTAGATTTTTAAAATTAACGTTACTAGACATACAGTGTGCGTTACAGCCAGACTAGTGCCGCAATAATGGCGGACAAATGCGTTTACATTTTTCCACATAAATACGGAATAACATCATAAATAGCTCTTACTTTTGGACGAGCTTCCATCAGAATCTTGGGCAAGTTGTCCTTTGTCCAAAAGAATGTTGCTGGGTTGTAAAACGTCGTCTTCAACTTCGGAATTAGCAGCTAACAATAGCTATGTGGCCACAACATGCCCAAATGTTCAAAAGGCAATACTAAGGAAATTCCGAAAATAGCAATATACTCGCATAAACTGATATAACTCGGTTTAAAATAACTTCGTTATGATGTTTCTAACACCTATATCGAATTAAATTACAGACGGATATATCTAAGGTCGATAACTGAGCGTTTCAAAATGCCATCCTGAGGTCTTGCTTTGCGCAATGACGAACGACGAAAAGAGAGCTCCCTTCGTACCTTGGCCTTTTATAAGCTCTGAGAACTACGTAGAAACCCCATTCCACTTCTCATTGGTTACTGACATCCAGGGGAAGGCGGGTGCAGTTCATGTCGACCCATAGGATACATACAGAGCTTTAAACTGATCTGAGAACAGAGCCTCGTTTTCAGACCTTCGCAGTTCCTGTCATGRATTTCGCTGCAGAAAGAGTTCTGGTTCACCCACAGACATAATTCAAACGGTTTTAGAAACTAGAGATTGTTTTCTATCCAATAGTAATAATAATATGCATATTGTACGAGCAAGAATTGAGTATGAGGCAGTTTAATTTGGAGACAATATTTTCCAAAGTGGAAACAGCACCCCCTATATTGAGAAAAGGTTTCAGGACACCTGAAATCCGTTTTACCTCATTTCTACCAGCATCTCACATGTGCAACTACAAAAACCTCTTGACCACCTTTACATCACACAGAGACGTGTATAAAGCTCTCCCTCACCCTCCATTTGGCAAATCTGACCATAACTCTAGCCCCCTAGGAGTTTGCACCCAATGACTCGCGTTGTCTCCTTTCCTTCCGGGCCAGCTAGGCAATTAGCAATTASCGTTAGTTCTTTAGTCATCCCCAAGTTTCTCAGCGGCAGCTGTAAGCGGCGGTCGTGTCCGTGGTGTTTTGTCGCGAAAGTAAGAGTTGTTCTGCCGAGTTGTTTTGCGGAGTAGTTTGCAGAAGGAAAGAGAGGAATGCTTGACTCTCTAACTTCAGTATCTTACCTTAGTAAGCCTCATTATACAAACTAGCATGTTCCTGTACAGCTTCTGCTTTGGCCTTCAGTAAAAACAGTGATGGAGAATAACTCTTGTTATTTATAGATGGTTTCATTTTATTAACTATGTTTATGTTTTCTATACCTGTTCACACCCTGTAGGCTTTATTAAAGACGCTCCACACCCCTTGGCTGCAAACCTTCTAATTTAGTGTACCCTGCGTACACAACCCATGTGGAATACCRGGTCTGTGGCAGCGTTTGGAACTGCCAATCTGAGGTCAAGAATGCCGAGTTCATCTCAGCTTATGCTGTACTTCAGCCCCTTTTTGGCCCTAATGGAAACATGGATCGCCCCAGAGAACACAGCTACTCCAGCTGCTCTTCCTTCATCTGACTATGTTTTCTCTCAAAGTCCGAGAGCATCTGGTGTTCACGGTGGTGGTACAGGTCTATTCATTTCAGATTTGGTCTCTTCTCCCCCTCTCACCGGTCCACCTCCTCATTTGAATTCCATGCAGTCACTATCACTTGTCCACTCAAGCTTAATTAACATTATTTTCATATATCGCCCACCAGGTGCCCTTGGAGAGTTCCTCAATAAGCTTGACACCTTGATAAGCTAATTTCCTGACAATGGCTCACCGCTCTTCATACTTGGCGACTTCAACCTCCCAACATCTGCCTTCGATTAATTTGGTCTCCCGAGTGGCACAGTGGTCAGTGCAAGAGGCGACACTACAGTCCCTGGTTCGAATCCAGGCTGAATCACATCTGGCCGTGATTGGGAGTCCCATAGGGCAGCGCACAATTGGCCCAGCGTCGTCCGGGGTAGGCCGTCATTGTAAATTAGAATTTTTTCTTATACTGACTTGCCTAGTTAAAGTAAAAAAAACAATATTTTTTTTTTATTTGCAACTCTCTCATTCCCTTCCTTGTCTCTTTTGACATCACCCTTTCCCAATCTCCCCCAATTCACAAGGCAGGCAATAAGCTTGACCTCATGTTTACTGCTCGCCTACTAATCTCACCCCACCAGGTCTCTGATCACCACTTTGTTTTCTTTTCTGTCTCCCTTTCCTTCAACCCTAACCACTCAGCCCCTACCCAGATGGTCATGAGTTGTCTCTCTCCCACTACTCTCTCCTCTTCTGTCCTAGCATCTCTCCCTTCTGCTAAATATTTCTCCATCATCTTCGACCCTACTCTCCTCCCTTTCTTTCTTTTCAGCATCTTATAACTATCACTATCCTCTTTTTTGCTCTACCCTCCCCTCCTCCGTGGCTTAGTTCCACTCCCTCCTCTACCTTCTATTCCTCTTTCACTGCTGAAGCCACTTTCTACCACTCTAAATTTCAAGCTTCTGCCTCCAACCCTAGGAAAATATTTTCCACCTTCTCCTCCCTCCTTAATCGTCCACACCTCCCCCGCCCTCCTCCCTCTCTGCGGACAACTTTGTCAACCAATTTGAAAAAAAGTTTTGACAACATCCGTTACTCTTTCAATCAGCCACACAGATCTACTCTACACCTTGACCTCTTTCTCCAGATGACATTCTGCGACTACTGAGGTCTGGCCGCCCGACAACCTGCCCACTCGACTCCATCCCCTCCTCCCTTCTCCAGACCATCTCTGGAGACCTTCTCCCATTCCTCACTTCCCTCATCAACTCATCCCTGACCACTGGCAGCGTCGCCTCTGACTTCAAAATGGCCCGAGTTCCTCCCCTACTCATGAAACCGACATTCGACTCCTCTGACGTCAAAAATTACACACCGGTATCCCTTCTTTATTTTCATTCCAACACACTCGAGAGTGCTCTCTCAGAAAGATCTTCTTGACCGTAACCAGTCAGCCTTCAAGACGGGTCAATCAACAGGGTCGCTCTTCCCTCTTCCCTGTGTCACAGAGGCTCTCCGCACTACCAAAGCTGACTCTCTCTCTCTCCTCTGTTATCATCCTCCTAGATCTATTTGCTTCCTTCAAAACCACAAACCATTAGATCCTCCTCTAAACCCTCTCAGGGCTGGGCGTCTCAGGCTATGCACACTCTTGGATTGTATCCTACCTGGCAGGCCGCTCCTACTAGGTGATGTGGAGAGGATCTGTGTCTGCAACACATACTCTCACTACTGGTGTCCCCCAGGGCTCAGTTCTAGTCCCTCTCCTCTTCTCTCTATACACCAAGTCACTCGGCTCTGTCATATCCTCACATGGTCTCTCCTATCATTGCTATGAGGATGGACCTCTCCTCTTCTCTCTATACACCAAGTCACTCAGCTCTGTCATACCCTCACATGGTCTCTCCTATCATTGCTATGAGGATGGACCTCTCCTCTTCTCTCTATACACCAAGTCACTCAGCTCTGTCATATCCTCACATGGTNTCATTGCTATGAGGATGGACCTCTCCTCTTCTCTCTATACACCAAGTCACTCAGCTCTGTCATATCCTCACATGGTCTCTCCTATCATTGCTATGCGRATGACACTMAACTACTTTTSTCCTTCCCCTCTTCTGACACCCATCTCTCCGTGCCTCTCAGCTTGGATGTCGGCCCACCACCTCAAGCTCAACCTCGACAAGACAGAGCTGCTCTTCCTCCAGGGGAAGTCCTGTCCACTCAACGACCTCTCTATCACAGTTGACAACTCCACAATGTCCCCATCCCAGAGTGCAAAGAACCTTGACGTGACCCTGGACAACACCTTGTCGTTCTCTGTAAACATCAACGCAGTGACCCGCTTCTGCAGGTTCGTGCTCTACAACATCTGTAGAGTAAGACCTTCATTCACACAGGAAGTGGCGCCAGTCTTAATCCAGACACCTGTCCTCTCCCGTCTGGACTCCTGAAACTCACTTTGGCTGGGCTCGCCACTTTCACCATCAAACCACTGCAACTCATCCAGAACGCAGAATCCCGCCTGGTTTTTAACCTTCCCAAGTTCTCTCATGTCACCCAGCTCCTCCGCGCACTCCACTGGCTTCCAGTTGAAGCTTACATCCACTACAAGACCATGGTGTTAACCTACAGAACAGCAAGAGGAACTGCCCCTCCCTACCTTCAGGCTATGCTCAAACCCTACACCCCAACCCAAGCACTCCGTTCTGCCACCTCTGGTTTCTTGGCCCTCCCAGCCCTACAGGAGGGCAGCGCCCAGTCTAATCTCTTCTCTGTCCTGGCACCCCCCCGCTGGTCTTCCTACAGTGTCTTCGGAAAGTATTCAGACACCTTGACTTTTTCCACATTTAGTTTCCTTACAGCCTTATTCTAAAATGTATTAAATACATTTTTTCCCTCATCAATCTACTCACAATACCCCATAATGACAAAGCAAAAACAGGTTTATAGTATCAGAGCTTGGAGAAGCTTAGTTACCGTGACTAAACGGTAACGTGGAGCACACCGACACAGTCGTGAAAACAACCAGGCCTATTCCCCCTCTATTCCCCCTCAGGAGGCTGAACAGATTTGGAATGGGCCCCCAGATCCTCAAAAAGTTTAACAGCTGCACCATCGAGAGCATCCTGACTGGTTGCATCACCGCTTGGTATGGCAATTGCTCTGCATCCGACCGTGATGTGCTACAGAGGGTAGTGCGTACGGCCCAGTATATCACTGGGGTTGAGCTCCCTGCCATCCAGGACATCAGGCCCTAAAAATTGTCTAAGACTCCAGCCATCCAAGTCATAGACTCTTCTCTCTGCTACAGCATGGGACCAAAACGCTCCTTCACAGTAGCTTCTACCACCAAGCCATATGAAGGCTACCAGGACTATTTACAAATAACTACCAGGACTATTATGTTTACATTGACTTATTTTATTAATATGTATTATTTGTTTTTTACACTGTACAGGCGAAACGGACACTCCAACACACACACACACACACACACACACACACACACACACACACACACACACACACACATATTGATGCAAGCACAGCACAGCAACATACACACGTACCACTGCACATTGCCTCGGTAGCGGTATTGTTATTGTTATTTTATTGTGTTTTTTTCCCATTTAGTTTATTTAGCAAATATTTCTTACTTACTTTTTAAAACTCTTAACACTCTGCATTGTTGGATAAGGGCTCGTAAGTAAGCATTCCACAGTAAAGGTTACACCTTTTTTGTATTCCAGGATATGTGACAAATACAATTTCGTTTAATTTCATTTAGTTGACAGAGTGAAAAGAAGGAAGTCTGTGCAGAATAAAAATATACCAAAACATGCATCCTGTCTGCAACAAGGTACTAAGGTAATACTGCAAAAAAAATTGGCAAAGCAGTTCCCTTTTTGTCCTGAATACAGAGTGTTATGTATTGGGCATGTCTTTGAATGTTTAATGTTCTTGAGTATCTTGAGAGTTTTTTTTAACTTAAATCGATTTGAAAATCTATGGCAAGACTTGAAAATGGCTGTCTAACAATGATCAACAATCAACTTGACAGAGCTTGAAGAATTTAAGAAAGAATAATGTGCAAATATTGTACAATCCAGGTGTGGAAAGCTCTTAGAGACTTACCCAGAAAGACTCACAGCTCTTAGAGACTTACCCAGAAGGACTCAGAGCTGTCATCGCTGCCAAAGGTGCTTCTAACATCTATCACTCAGAGGAGTGAATACTTATGTAAATTAGATATTTGTGTATTTCATGTTCAAAAGATTTGCTTAAAAATAAAAAATAAAAAATAACGCTGTGTCATTGTAGGGTACTATCTGTAGATGGGTGAGAAAAATAATCGACTTAATACAATTTTGAATTCAGGCCGTAACATAACCAAATGTGGAATAACTCAAGGGATAGGAATACTTTCTGAAGGCTCTGTACCTCGCTGCGGGAAGTAGGAGTGCTGGGGTGGTAAAACTGCAGAAGAGGCGGTGGCCGCCACCCTACATGCCAAGGGTAGGGTTGCCATACCAAGGCGAGTGTACGGGGCGCCCTCGAAGGTGCCCGTGTACAGAAGGAACGGCTCAGGGCACTGACAAGATGACAGCGTCGTGGAGGAGATGACAAACAAAGTTTATATTAAAATACAATTTAATGAAATGATTCATACGTAGACAACTTTATAAGGTTAAAACACAAGCAGAAAAACACACGTCGTAATGTACTAATGACATGTAACATTGTTAAAAAAAAAATAGAATAATCATAAAAGAAAAATTATAACAGTGGACAGTCTGATATTTTTATGAAAATATGAATTAAGAACGATTCTATTATGACCAACATGATGGCGTGTGCAACCCAAATCAGCCTCAAAATGCCCACAGAAAACACATTCCTCACAGCGAGCAGAACCACAGTCCTCTTTCACCGTGTAGACTGAAGTAGCGGCGCCAGGAGCAGGAAAACTCAGCTGGAGAGGTGAGTTCTTTGAAGCGATGGATTTGTTGCAATCGGAAGTGGAGAGAAGATTTGATCAAGAAGGGATAGCAGCAAGATAAGAGAAAATCATAATTGACACAGGAAAAGGAAACACAACTCAACTGGATGCACAGTCCTTTGATTCCCTTCAACACGCAGCTAGACACAGGCCACCTGCTGATCCAACTCCACATGTCGGGAGAGATCACAACGAATACCCCATGCAGCACTGTCCCAGAGGTTTCTTCAACTCTGGCCCCACCTCACCCTGAAACTAGAGGTCTTTCAATCTCTGGATCCAACTTCACCCACAAACATGACGGGTCTCTTCAACTCTTTGCGTCCCCCACACGTCACCCCCTGAAATGCATAGAGCAGATCTGCTTCTAACTCTCGGCCCCACCCCTCGAACCCGGGGGCAAACAGTGAGGCCATTCAGACCTGGCCCCTCACCTTACAACTAAGTCTGCACTGCCCACGACCCTCAACCCTGAAAACATCTAAATGAAGGTCCGTTCTCATTGCTCCCGCCGACACCCTACCATGATACACATGGGTCCACCGGGCCCCACCCTACCCTGAAACTGAGGTCTCTTCAAACTCTGGGCACCCCACCTACCCTGAACCATGAGTCTCTTTCAACGTATGCGCCCCACTCACCCTGAAAGACACTAGAGGTCTCTATCAACGTCTGGCCGCACGTCTCACCCTGAAACATGATGGTCTTCTTCAACTCTGGCCCACACGTCACCCTTGAAAACTAAAGAGGTCTCTTCAACCCTTGGCCCCACACTTACACCTGAATAATGAGGTCTCTTCAGGGATGCGAAGTGTTAGAAATCCTCATCAAATACTGTACCCTGATCTGTCTTCAATCGTCCGTCACACCTATCTCCAACCTTCTACTCTTCCATAAAAACAATAGTGGTGTCCCGACCTCCACAATTGTTCAGTCACTGTCAGAGATATTGAGCCACCTATAAACACAGTCAGGGCCGTATGCACCGTCATAGGGCCTATAGGGCTTAGACTGTCCGTATGATTATTATTAGAAATTATAATATAAAGACGGAAGAATAGCTTAGGCTAGCGAGGAGAGAGCAGAGAGACGACAGAGAGGCGAGAGAAGAGACGAGAGAGGAGAGGAGAGGAGAGAAGAGCGAGAGAGAGAGGAGGTTAGAGAGGTGAGCATGAATAGATAGAGAAGAAGAGAGAGAGAGAGAGAGAGAGAGAGAGAGAGAGAAGAGAGAGAGAGAGAAGAGAGAGAGAGAGACGAGAGAGGAGAAGAGGAGAGGACCAGACAGAGCAGACAGAATGCAGACAGACAAGACATTCAGACAGACAGACAGACAGACAGACAGACAGACAGACAGGACAGACAGACAGACAGACAAGACAGACAGAAGACAGACCAGACAAAGGACAGACATGACAGGAAGACAGACAGACCAGACACAGACAGACCAGACATGTGACTAGAGAGAGAGATGAGAGAGAGACAGAGAGAGAACAGAGAGATGACAGAGGATGACAGACAGAACAGAGAGAGACAGAGGGACAGAGAGAGGGGACACGAGGACAGAGAGAGACAGAGACAGAGATGATAATAAAATTATAATAGACTGACGTCCACACCAAACCTTCACAATAGTTTATTAACTTTATTAGGCTGATATTAATACCCGAAAAGTAAGTCAAGCCGTTGTTTACAGGGAAAAACCAGCAGGATATTATATCGCGGCAAACACAACATTACATGTAGAACCTGTTTAATAAACAAAAGTTTTGAACAGGCAGCAAATACCAGAAAAAGGCTAGTGCCATCCGTAGCCAACAAATGGCAGCAATAGGTCGATGATATTTATTCCACAACAGGCCTTCTTATAACCCATCTCAAACTAAATACGGAAACACACTATTAAAAAGTGTTAATTAATTTTATTCATTATCAATTTTGTCTCAACAGAAATGAAACAAAACATGTTTTGCATATTTCAAGTACTGATTTACATGAATAAATATACCTACAATAATAACAATGATAGCAAATGAGAAAACAAAATTGTAATACAAAAATTACAACATAAAATAATCCTAAATTGCATTCTACCTTTAATAGTGAGTTGCCCAGTAGGCGTACCAACGTTCGTCTCATCTTTGTCCGTACGATATCCAGAGGACATCCCCCTTCAAGGCTTTTCTCTAAGCCTGCAGAACTATAGGCCTACTCTCTAACTTTTCAAATGAATATATTGTCCTCCTAATACTGTGTGTCTCCTCATTGTCTGGGAATTTGTTTGCATTCAATCGTTTTTTATTGACATTTTGTCACTAATTGTGGTCATTTGTGTGTGATTAAAAAAGATTGTGCTAGTATTTTCTATCATAGACAGTGCCTTCAGAAAGTATTCAGACCCCTTGAATTTTCAAACATTTTGTTACGTTAAATCCTTATTCTAAATTGGATTAAATACAAACAAATCCTCAACAATCGAAACACAATACCCCATAATGACAAAGCAAAAACAGCTATTTTGAAATTTTTGCAAATGTTTTACAATTAAAAAACAGAAAAACCTTATTTACATAAGTATTCAGACCCTTTGCTATGAGACTCAAAATTTAGCTTGCAATTTGCATCCTGTTTCTATTGATCATCCTTGAGATGTTTCTACAACTTGATTGGAGTTCACATGTGGTAAATTCAACTGATTGGACATGATTTGGAAATGCACACACCTCTATATATACGGTCCCACAGTTGACAGTGCATGTCAGAGCAAAAACCAAGCCATGAGGTCGAAGGAATTGTCCGTAGAGCTCCGAGACAGGATTGTGTTGAGGCAGAGATCTGGGGAAGGGTACCAAAACATGTCTGCAGCATTGAAGGTCCCCAAGAAAACAGTGGCATCCATCATTCTTAAATGGAAGAAGTTTGGAACCACCAAGACTTGAGTTCCTCTGTGGAGATGGGAGAACCTTCCAGAAGGACAGCCATCTCTGCAGCACTCCACCAATCAGGCCTTTATGGTAGAGTGGCCAGAAGGAAGCCACTCCTCAGTAAAAGGCACCAACAGACTCTCAGCAGAGACAAAGGGCTGGGACCTAGAGGTCTGCTGTTAGCAGAGACAAAGGGCTGGGACCTAGAGGTCTGCTGTTAGCAGAGACAAAGGGCTGG
>NW_019943642.1:78662-80680 GCF_002910315.2 Salvelinus sp. IW2-2015 | reverse complement strand
GAACGGTAGATATGGGTCTGCTCTGTTAGGTAGAGACAACAGGTGGGACTGAGTGAATGGTCTGGGTGTTAAGCAGAGACGCATAGAGGTCTGGGAGGTGAGGTCTGGTGTTAGTCAGAGACAAAGGATGGGGCACATAAGAAAGCGTCTCGGTGTTAAAATAGCAGAGACCAAAAGGAGTGGGAACATTGAAGGGTGTGGTGTTGGCAGAGACAAAAGGGACTGGGAGCAGCTAGATCGTTCGCACTGAATAGCATTTTTAAGCCCATTGATTCCTTGTAAGTACTGAGATATAATGGCCATAAGACTCCCATGAATGCAGCTTCTCTCCCCCTCTCTCCCACTCCCCCGTCTCTCTATCTTGGCTTTAACTCCATTTAAAACCTATACACAGCCTTTTCTACACAGCTGTTTTCCTAAACATGTGAGTTAAACATAAACCCCTTTCTGCCATTTAGGGCAACTGAAATGTGTCTTCCGCATTTAACCCAACCCCTCTGAATCAGAGAGGTGTGGGGGGGGGGCTAGCGTAATCGACATCCATGTCTTCGGCGCCCGAGGAACAGTGGGGTTAACTGCCTTGGTCAGGGGCAGAACATCCAGCCACCACCTCCCTCCGTCTATCCATCTATTCCGTCTTCCCTCCCTCAATCCACCCCTCCGTCTGTTCTGATTGAAGCGGCAGTAAAAGTGTGTACGCCACAGCGGTTGACCGTGTCGGACATATAACGTCCTCTCAAACCGAAAAGAGCACCAGCTAATGGAACATGGGCTCTGTTTCATGGAAGGATCCAGAAGGATTCCGGAGAAGTCAGGTAATGGCTGTTCACCCATGCAGACAGACGTAGACTGCGCCTGAAGTTGGCCCCCTATTTACTATGAGAGCCCTGGTCAACAGTAGTGCACTATATAGGGAATAGGGTGCCAGTCTGGTCAACATTAGTGCACTATAATAGGGAATAGGGTGCCAGCCTGGTCAACAGTAGTGCACTATATAGGGAATAGGGTGCCAGCCTGGTCAACAGTAGTGCGCTATATAGGGAATAGGGTGCTGCCATTTAGGGCACAGACCTAGTTCCTGTCAACAGAAGGAAGGGGAAGAATTCAACTGGGCTCCCTGGCATCCTGCTAAAGAGGAAACCCTGCCGATATCTCCCACGTTGTGATGTCAGGTTGAAGAACAACGTGTGCCAGATGTGTTTGACGTTGTCTGTGTTCAATTCTTCCACTTTCTGTTCACACGTTCCATTATAATTCCACTAGAGTACAGTTTCCACTGCGCAATGTATGGTAGAGGGATGAATATGTTGTCAGGCTCCTTACTGTTCTATACAGTAGCCTGGAGACAGACTTGTCTGTTCTACCACAGGGTGAGACAGAGGTCAACATCAGCCTAAGAACAGCCTGAAGGCTGAGCTGTGAGGGGGTCATCAAATAGACACCTCGACAACTCCCCCGTTCGTTACTCCATCAAAATCAATACTTCAAGTTCTCTCTGTCTACAAAGGCAGTGCTGTAATGTCAAGGAGTTGAACTACGGTGTGAAGTGTGAAAGTCCACTGTTTAAAAAATATATAAAATAATCAATACTTCAAACTATCTGTGTCTACAAGAAAAAAGGAACGTTCTCGTAATGTTAACGGGTTGAAATAACCCCTGTCAACGCCCATGAGGGTTTTATAATTCAGGGAAATGAATTTTACATTTGAAAAATGAACTGATCCCAAGCCTGTATCTGACAGACGGTTCTGTAGGTGACAGACCAGTGGTGAATTGAAAAGGCCTCCCGGCCAACAGGACATCATATTCACATGGTGAAACCCATTACAGAAGGTAAATAGTCCCTGTTTAAAGAGTTAATGAGTTTTCCCCTATAGGTATAGTCCCTGTTTAAAGAGTTAATGAGTTTTCCGCTATAGGTACAGTCCCTGTTTAAAGAGTTAATGAGTTTTCCGCTATAGGTATAGTCCCTGTTTAAAGAGTTAATGAGTTTTTCCCTATAGGTATAGTCCCTGTTT
>NW_019943642.1:68272-73898 GCF_002910315.2 Salvelinus sp. IW2-2015 | reverse complement strand
GAGGAGGACAAATGCAGTCCCCAAGCTGGCACCCCGCCCCCGTCTGTGTCCACTCTGGGCTGTGTCCGATATGCCACCTACTCCTATGTAGTGAAATGCTTTTGGGCCATAGGATCCCCATAGAGCTCTGGTTCAAATGTAGTGCACACATAGGAAATAAGGTGCCATCTTGTGTCTCACCCCCAAGTGTCCGCTCCCGTGAACTTATGGCCCCCCTCTGGCTGACAGCTCTGATGCATTCAGGCTGCAGAGGCTCAGAGTTACAGACCCTTTTAGAGGCAGGGGCAGAGCAGCGTCAGCAGATCCTAAATAAATCCAATCATGTATGAAAATACCACCTTGTCACCTGACTCCATCAAAAGAAAAACAGAGAAAAGTTGGTGTTTGCATCCCCAAATGGCACGCATGTAGTTACTTAGTGTGCATAGTGCTCTGGACAAAATAGTGCACTATGTAGGGATAGAGTACCGCGAATTGGGATGCATGCTAGGTGTAATATAAAATGTGGATTGGGGATGCGGTTTTAGTCCACGTGGAATGACCCTCTCATCTCTCTCTCTCTCTCTCTCTCTCTCTCTCTTCTCTCTCTCCTCCTCTCTCTTCTCTCTCTCTCTCTCTCTCTCTCTCTCTCTCTCTCTAGTATTTAAAATGGATTCTCTTACACTTTAAAAGCCAATTTTTTACCTGACAGGCCAAAGAGTATAGTTCAATTAGATTTAATGTTTCGACACCCTGTTGTGTGGTCCACCTCCAAACACCAATGTAGGACAGTACATTGAATAAGAAATTCCAGGTCTGGTATTTCTTTTTTTACTAAACAGACTAATGGCTACACAAGTAGAAAGTATTTTTCAGTAGCAACTAAACCAACAACTACAAAATCCTGTAGCTACTAAACTATAGCTACTAAACCTATAGCTACTAAAATGTGTATAGCATACAAAACCTATAGCTACAAAACCTAAAGCTAGAAAACCTATAGCTACAAAACCATAGACAAAAACTAAAGCGCTACAAAAAACCTATAGCTACTAAACCTATAGCTACGAAACCTATAGCTACAAAACCTATAGCTACTAACTATTAGCACAAACCAAGAGCTACAAAACCTATAGCAACAAAACCTATAGCTACTAAACCTATAGCTACTAAACCAATAGCTACAAAACCTATAGCTACAAAACCTATAGCTACGAAACCTATAGCTAAAAAAACTATAGCTACAAAACCAATAGCTACAAAACCTATAGTTACAAAAAACTATTGCAACAAAACCTATATCTTCTAATGTACAGCTACTAACGTATAGCTACCAAACGTTATAGCTACAAAATTCAATAGCTACAAAAAACTATAGCTACAAAACCTTATAAGCTACAAAACCTATAGTATAAAATCATAACTACTAAAATGTATAGCTACTAAACCTGTAGCTACAAAACCTATACTACAAAACCTATACTACAAAACCTAATAGCTACAAAACCTATAGCTACAAAACCTATAGACTACTAAACCCTAGTAGCTACAAAACCTATAGCTAGAAAAACCTAAAAGCTACAAAACTATAGCTACTAAACCTACAATAATGCTGACAAAACCTATAGCTTACAAAACACATATACTACTAACCTACTAAACCTATAGCTACAAAACCATATAGCTACTAAACCCCATAGCTACTAAACCCATAGCTACTAAACTATAGCTACAAAACCTATAGCTACTAACCTATAGCTACAAACCATAGCCTACAAAAACCTATACTACAAAAATGCTATAGCACAAAACCTATATAGCTATAACTATAGCTACAAAACCTATATGCATAAAATGTATAGCCTACAAAAACCTATAGCTAAACCTAGCTACAAAAACTATAAGCTACTAAACCATAGCTCCCTACAAAAACTATGCAACAAAACCTATATCTCTAAGTTACAGCTACTAACTATAGCTACAAACCTATAGCTACAAAAATCAAAGCTACAAAACCTATAGCTACAAAACCTATTAGCTACAAAACCATAGCGACAAAATCTATAGCTACTAAAATCGATAAAAGCTACAATAACCCTTTTGTAAGCTACAACGTATAGCTACAGAAACCTATAGCTACAAAACTAAAGTACCAAAACCTATAGCTACTAAACCTATAGCTACTAAACCTATAGCTACAAAACCTATAGCTAGAAAAACCTAAAGCTACAAAACCTATAGCTACTAAACCTGTAGTTACAAAACCTATAGCTACAAAACCTATAGCTACTAACCTATAGCTACAAAACCTATAGCTAAAAAACCTATAGCTACTAAAATGTATAGCTACAAAACCTATAGCTACAAAACCTATAGCTACTAAAATGTATAGCTACAAAACCTATAGCTACAAAACCTAAAGCTACGAAACCTATAGCTAATAAACCTATAGCTACAAAACCTATAGCTACTAACTATTAGCTACAAAACCAATAGCTACAAAACCTATAGCTAAAAMAAACTATAGCTACAAAACCAATAGCTACAAAACCTATAGCTACAAAACCTAAAGCAAAAAAAAACTATAGCTACAAAACTATTAGCTACAAAACCTATAGCTACAAAACCAATAAATACAAAACCTATAGCTACAAAACCTATAGCTACAAAATGTATAGATACAAAAGCTATAGCTACATAACCTATAGTTACTAAACCTGTAGCTACAAAACCTATATCTTGTAATGTACAGTTACTAACGTATAGCTACAAAACCTATAGCTACTAAACGTATAGCTACAAAACCTATAGCTACAAAAAATATATAGCTACTAACCTATAACTACAAAACCTATAGCTACAAAACCTATAGCTACAAAACGTATAGCTACTAAACCCATAGCTACAAATACTATAGCTACAAAACCTATAGCTACAAAACATATAGCTACAAAACCTATAGCTACTAACCTATAGCTACAAAAGCTATAGCTACTAAGCCTATAGCTACTAAACCTATAGCTACAAAATGTATAGCTACAAAACCTATAGCTACTAACCTATAGCTACAAAACCTATAGCTACAAAATGTATAGCTACAAAACCTATAGCTACAAAACCTATAGCTACTAACCTATAGCTACTAAACGTATAGCTACAAAACGTATAGCTACAAAACGTATAACTACAAAACGTATAGCTACAAAACGTATAGCTACAAAACCTATAGCTACTAAACCTATAGCTACTAACCTATAGCTACTAACCTATAGCTACTAACCTATAGCTACTGACCTATAGCTACTAAACCCATAGCTACTTTTTGTAGGGCTATATTTGCCTGGCTTTTGTTTGTGTAGGCCCTAGGGTTTTGGTTAGTTTCTATCGTTTTTTTGGTAGCTAATTTAACTGGTTTGTAGCTTTTTTTCTAATGTTTTTGTAGCTTATTATATTGGTTTTGTACTAACTATGTTTCCGTAGTAGGTCTATAAGGTTTTTTTGGTAGTTAGGGTTTTGTAGGTTTCGGTGTTTTTGTTAGTCGTGCTATAAAACAAGAGGGGGGTGCAAAGGCTGTGTTGTAGTTAGGATTAATAAAAGAACGACACGCTTCAGCTGATAGGTTTTGTAGCTATAGGTTTTAGCTTTGTAGCTATATAGGTTTTGTAGCTATTAGGTTTAGCTATGGTCTAATAGGTTTTTGTAGCTCTATAGGTTTTGTAGCTAAGTTTAGCTATAATTTGTAGCTAAGTTAGTTTTTTATCGCTAAGGTTTTGTAAGGCTATAGGTTTTGTAGCCTATAGGTTAGTTAGCTAATAGGTTTTGTAGCTATAGGTTTTGTAAGCTAATAGGTTTTGTAGCTATAGGTTTTGTAGCTATAGGTTTTAGTAGCTATAGGTTTTGTAGCTATAGGTTTTGTAGGGCTATAGGTTTTTAGTAGCTATACATTTTGAGCTATACGTTGTGTAGCTATAGGTTAGTAGCTATAGGTTTTGTAGCTAATGGTTTTGTAGCTATAGCGTTTTGTAAGCTATAGGTTAGTAGCTATAGTTAGTAGCTATAGTTTTGTAGCTATAGGTTTTGTAGCTATAGCTTAGTACTGTACTTAGAAGATATAGGTTTTTGTAGCATAGGTTTTGTAACTATAGGTTTTGTAGCTATAGGTTTTGTAGCTATAGGTTTTGTACTATAGGTTTTGTAGCTATTGGTTTTGTAGCTATAGGTTTTTGTAGCTATTGGTTTGTAGCTAATAGTTAGTAGCTATAGGTTTTGTAGCTAGGGTTTTTGTTAGCTATAGGTTTTGTAGCTATAGGTTAGTAGCAATTAGGTTTTGTAGCTATACGTTTAGTAGCTATAGGTTTTGTTTAGCATAGGTTTTTGTAGCTATTAGTTTTTGTAGGCTAATAGTTAGTAGCTTAGTTTTGTAGCTATAGGTATCATATGTAGCCTATTAGGTTGTAGCTATAGTTGTGCTATAGTTTTGTATATAGACTATTAGAGCAGGTTTTGTATAGCTATAGGTTTTTGTAGCTATAGGTTTAGTAAGCTATAGGTTTTGTAGCTATAGGTTTTGTAGCTATAGGTTTAGCTTAGGGTCTAATAGGTTTTGTAGCTATTCGGTTTTTGTAGCTATAGGTTTTGTAGCTTATAGTTTTGTAGCTATTGGGTTTTGTAGCTATATAGTTTTGTAGCTATAGGTTTTGTAGCTTAGATTGTTGTATTTGGTAGCTATAGGTTGTAGCTATAGGTTTAGTAGCTATAGGTTTTGTAGCTATAGGTTTAGTACTATAGGTTTTGTAGCTATTGGTTTGTAGCTATAGGTTTTGTAGCTATAGGTTTTGTAGCTATTGGTTTTGTAGCTATAGGTTTTGTAGCTATAGGTTTTGTAGCTATTGGTTTTGTAGCTATAGTTTAGTAGCTATAGGTAGTAGCTCTAGGTTTTGTAGCTATAGTTTTGTAGCTCTAGGTTAGTAGCAATAGGTTTGTAGCTATAGGTTTAGTAGCTATAGGTTTTGTAGCTATAGGTTTTGTTAGCTATGTTTTAGGTAGCTATAGGTTTTTGTAGCTATAGGTTTTGTAGCTATTTATTTTGGTAGCTATAGTTTTTTTTAGCTTTAGGTTTTGTAGCTATAGGTTTTGTAGCTATACATTTAGTAGCTATAGGTTTAGTAGCTACAGGATTTGTAGTTGTTGGTTTAGTTGCTACTGAAAATTACTTCTTTTGTGTGCGCATTAGTTTTTTAGTAAAAAAGAAATACCAGTCACTGGATATTCTTATTCAATGTAAATGTCCTACATTGGTGTTTGGAGGTGGACCACACACAGGTGTCGAAACATTAATCTAATTGAACTATAAATCTTGCCTGTCAGGTAAAAAATTGCTTTTAAGTGTAGAGAGAATCAATTTTAAATACTATAGAGAGAGAGAGAGAGAGAGAGGAGAGGAGAGAGGGAGAGAGGGAGAGAGGGAGAGAGAGAGAGAGAGAGAGGAGAGAGAGAGAGAGAGAGAGAGAGAGAGAGAGAGAGAGAAGAGCAATAGGTTGTTAGCTAAGGTTAGTAGCTATAGGTTTTGTAGCTATAGGTTTATGTTAGATATGGTTTTGTAGCTATACGTTTTTGTAGCTATAGGTTAGTAGCTATCGTTTGGTAG
>NW_019943642.1:61993-68247 GCF_002910315.2 Salvelinus sp. IW2-2015 | reverse complement strand
GCCTGGTCTGGAGTCCTCGAGTCTGGAGTCTAGGTCTGGAGGGTCTGTGTCTGTCTGAGCTGGTCGGAGGTCGTGTCGTCTGGGAGCCGTCTGGGAGTTCTGTGAGTCTGGTCGAGTTGGTCTGGAGCCTGCTGGTCTGGTCGTTGTCTGCGTCTGGGAGTTCGTTCTTGAGTCTGAGTCTGGGTCTGGTTCTTGGAAGTCTGGTCTGGAGTTGGTCTGGAGCCTGGTCTGGAGTCTGTCGTTCCAATTGATGAATGATAAGGAAGAAATACTTTATATGATAGATAAACACCGCACAGCACGACGCACACACACACCCCCACACACACACCCACCACACACACTTCACACACCTGACAGGATTGGATAATGGAAAGAGGCGTTGAACAACAATCCTTCAAACACATGAAACCGAACCACATGTCTTTCATACACAGAAAACATCCTGAATAGAGTCTGATACAAAACATTTAAAGCATTAATAGTGGAATATACTTTTTGTAGCTATACGGTGTCGTAGCCTAATAGTTAGCAGCCTATAGTTTGTAGCCTATAGGTTTGTAGCTATAGTGCTTAGTAGCTCAATTGTTTAGTAGGTATAGTTTTGTAGCTATAGCGGTTTGTAGCTATAGGTTTAGTATAGCCTTATAGGTTTTGTTAGCTATAGGCTTTTGTAGCTATAGGTTTTGTAGCTATATAGGTTTTAGCTTATTGGTTTTGTAGCTATTGATTTTGTAGCTATAGGTTTTTGTAAAACTATAGTTTGTAGCTTATAGGTTTACGTACTATAGGTTTAGTAGCTATAGGTTTGTTAGCTATAGTTTTGTAGCTTTGGGTTTTTGAGCTATAGGTTTGTAGCTATGGTTTTGCGTAGCTATAGGTTTTGTAGCTATTGGTTTTGTAGCTATAGGTTTGTGCTATTGTAGCTAATAGGTTTGTAAGCTAATAGGTTTTGTTAGCTATTAGGTTTTGTAGCTATAGGTTTGTACTAATGTTTAGTAGCTATGAGGTTTTGTAGCTATAGGTTTGTAACTAGTTGAAGCCTATAGTTTTGTAGCTATAGTTTTTATAGCTTACACATTTTGAGCTATTACGTTTTGTAGCTATAGGTTAGTAGCTATAGGTTTTTGTAGCTATTAGGTTTTGTACCTACTACGTTTTGTAGCTATAGGTTAAGTAGCTAGTAGAGTTAGTAGCTATAGGTTATTGTACTATAGGCTATATTTCATGTAGCTATACCTAGTTAACTGTACATTAAGAGAGATATAAGGTTTTTGTATCAATAGGTTTTGTAACTATAGGTTTTGTAAGCTATTGGTTTTGTAAGCTATAGGTCTTGGAGCTATAGGTATTTGTAGCTACTTGGGTTTTGTCAGCTATAGTGTTGTAGCTATTGGTTTTTGTAGCTAAGTTAGTACTATTAGGTTTTGTAGCTAGAGTTTTGTAGCTATAGTTTTGTAGCTAAGGTTAGTAGCAATAGGTTTTGTAGCTATACGTTTAGTAGCTAATAGTTTTGTAGCTATAGTTTTGTAGCTATAGTTTTGTAGCTAATAGTTAGGCTAAGGTTTTGTAGGCTATAGGTTTGTTACCTATAGGTTAGTTTGCTATAGGTTTTGTAGCTATAGGTTTTGTAGCTATTAGGTTTTGTAGCTATAGTTTTGTAGCTATAGGTTAGTTAGCTATAGGTTTTGTAGCTATAGGTTTTGTAGCTATAAGTTTAGTTGCTATACATTTTGTAGCTATACGTTTATGTAGGCTATAGGTTAGTAGCTATAGGTTTTGTAGCTATAGGTTTTGTAGCTATACGTTTTGTAGCTATAGGTTAGTAGCTATAGTTAGTAGCTATAGTTTTGTAGCTATAGGTTTTGTAGCTATACCTTAGTAACTGTACATTAGAAGATATAGGTTTGTGAGCATAGGTTTTGTAACTATAGGTTTTGTAGCTATTGGTTTTGTAGCTATAGGTTTTGTAGCTATAGGTTTTTGTAGCTATTGGTTTTGTAGTATAGGTTTTGTAGCTATTGGTTTTGTAGCATAAAGTTAGTAGCTATAGGTTTGTAGCTAGAGGTTTTGAGCTATTAGGTTTTGTAGCATATAGGTTAGTAGCAATAGTGTTTTGTAGCTATACGTTTAGTAGCTATAGGTTTTGTAGCTATAGGTTTTGTAGCTATTAGTTTTGTAGCTAATAGTTAGGTAGCTATAGGTTTTGTAGCTATAGGTTCTTTGTACCTATAGGTTAGTAGCTATAGTTTTAGCTATAGGTTTTGTAGCTATAAGTATGTAGCAGTGGTTTTTGCTATAGGTTCGTAGCTATAAGTTTTGTGCTATAGGTTTTGTAGCTATAGGTTTGAGTTAGCTATAGGTTTTGTAGCTATTGCGGTTTTGTAGCTATTAAGGTTTTGTAGCTATAGTTTTGTAGCTATTGGTTTTGTAGCTATAGTGTTTGTAGCTATAGGTGTTTAGCTATTGGTTTGTGTAGCTATAGGTTAGTAGCTATAGGTTTAGTAGCTATAGGTTTTAGCCTATAGGTTTAGTAGCTATAGGTTTTGTAGCTATTGGTTTTGTAGCTATAGGTTTGTAGCTATAGGTTTTTGTAGCTATTGGTTTTGTAGCTATAGGTTTGAGACTATAGGTTGTTGTAGCTATTGGTTTTGTAGCTATAGGTTTAGTAGCTATAGGTTTAGTAGCTCTAGGTTTTGTAGCTATAGGTTTTGTAGCTCAGGTTAAGTAGCAATAGGTTTGTAGCTATAGGTTTAGTACTATAGGTTTTGTAGCTATAGGTTTTTTAGCTTATGTTTAGTAGTAGCTATAGGTTTTTGTAGCTATAGGTTTTGTAGCTATTATTTTGGTAGCTATAGTTTTTTTTAGCTTTAGGTTTGTAGCTATAGGTTTTGTAGCTATACATTTAGTAGCTATAGGTTTAGTAGCTACAGGGATTTGTAGTTGTTGGTTTTAGTTGCTACTGAAACATTACTTTCTACTTGCTGTAGCCATTAGTTTTTTAGTAAAAAAGAAAAATACCAGTCACTGGATATTCTTATTCAATGTAAATGTCCTACCAGTGTTTTGAGGTGGACCACACAACAGGTGTCGAAACATTAATCTATATTGAACTATAATCTTGCCTGTCAGGTAAAAAAATTGCTTTTAAAGTGTAGAGAATCAATTTTAAATACATTAGAGAGAGAGAGAGAGAGAGAGAGAGAAGGGAGAGAGGGAGAGAGGAGAGAGAGAGAGAGAGAGAGAGAGAGAGAGAGAGAGAGAGAGAGAGAGAGAGAGAGAGAGAGAGAGAGAGATAGTTTGTAGCTATAGTTAGTAGCTAGTAAGGTTTTGTAGCTATAGGTTTTTAGCGTATAGGTTGTGTAGCTATACTTTTGTAGCTATAGTTGTAGCTATACGTTTTGTAGCTATTGGTTTAGTGCTATATCAGTAGCTATAGGTTCAGTAGCTATAGGTTAGTAGCTATAGGTTAGTGAAGCATAGGTTTAGTAGCTATAGGTTTTGTTAAGCTATACGTTTTGTAGCTATACGTTTTGTAGTTATACTTTTAGCTATACGTTTTGTAGCTAACGTTTAGTAGCTATAGGTTAGTAGCTATAGGTTTGTAGCTATAGGTTTTGTAGCTATACATTTTGTAGCTATAGGTTTTGTAGCTATAGGTTAGTAGCATAGGTTTTGGGGCTATACATTTTGTAGCTATGGTTTAGTACTCTATAGGCTTAGTAGCATAGCTTTGTTAGCTATAGGTTAGTAGCTTATATGTTTTGTAGTCTATATGTTTTTTATATAGGTTTTTGTAGCTATAGTATTTGTAGCTATGGGTTTGTAGCTATACGTTTTTGTAGCTATAGGGTTTTGTAAGCTATAGTTTTGTATTTATAGGTTAAGTAACTAAATTTATTTTTTTTTTGTAGCTATTCTCCTCTACAGACCAGACTCCAGACCAGACTCCAGACCAGACTCCAGACCAGACTCCAGACCAGACTCCAGACCAGACTCCAGACCAGACTCCAGACTCCAGAGTCACGTCAGGCTCTGTTACAGAGGACTGTTGTTGTCACCCAGATAACCTGGGACTGATACATCGAGACACATCATTAAAAGATCTGCTTTAGTTTCAAACCCTGATACACCATTTGTCTTTTCTCCTATTCTCTCTGTTAGGACTTTGTTGAACACTGAATGACTGAATGACTGAATGACTGAATGACTGAATGACTGAATGACTGAATGACTGAATGACTGAATGACTGAATGACCGAATGACCGAATGACCGAATCACCGAATCACTGAATCACTGAATCACTGAACTTCCTCAGAAGCTGGTTGGGTTATGATGCATATTTTTCCTAAAATAAATGTATCCACTCATTAAAGGTCCAACGCTATCGTTTGTATCTCAATATCCAGTCATTTCTGGGCAACAATTAAGTACCTTATTGTTTTCAATTAAAATGGTCAAATAGAAACACAAATTGCTTCTTAGCAAAGGGCAATTTCTAATGCAATAATTTTGCTAGGACTGTCTGGGAGTGGTCTCAAGGGGGAGGTGAAGCTGAGAATGAGCTGTTATTGGCAGAGAGGTTTGGAACTCTCTTTCTTATTGGTCTATTAACTATTTTACCGCCTGGTGATGTCACCATGGAAGGCCAAAACTCCTTCCAACCAAAACAGGCTGAAATGTCAGGTCTTTTTTTCACTAAAAGGGAATTTATCACAATTTCACAGTATTATTCCAACATCATAGCTTGTAAATATATATAAAAACCCCCAGGATAATGACGTGTTTGACTACACTGGGCCCTTTAACGCTGCTGGAGTTTTTTAATTAAACCATGCATTGAGCTAGACTCAGGAGTCAGTCCCAAATGGCTTTTCCTATACAATGCAATACTTTTGACAAGGGCCAATAGAGAACCACCTGACGTAATCAAATTAACTTAATAATAACCTAATATTTTTTATTTTTTTTACAGAATTTATGTTAAATAACTTTTCAGGGCTCAAACGTATTTCAATATCAAAAGACAGCCAGCAAAATTGATGAGCACAATAAACACAAAAAAAATGTATATTGTTATCCGAAGTATAAAAAGTAAAATGTGTAATGCTTCTAATTCAATATGTCATACAGCAGTGAAGATGTGGTTAAAAGCATTATCCTCAACACTTTAATTACATCTTCCTTGTGAGGGTTGTGAGGGCTGTCTCTCTCTCTCTCTCTCTCTCTCCCACCCCCCACCCCACCCCCCCCCACCCCCTCCGAGAGACCAGGACCCATCCTGGTGCCACCACAGAACAGAAAGCATAACATGATAAGCTGGGAATTAAATGAACGGGCCTTGTTTTTCCAATTCCACAACAATGTAATTGGCTTTCAGAGATAGTTAGTTTCAACTATCATATTTAAATATCAGTTCATTTACTCTGAAAATCTTTACATAGTGGCGCAGTACCCTTATTATTTGGGGAGACGTGTAACATTGTTATAGTGACCTATCTTGGTTGCTCTTAAAATGGGGTATTTCCTGGACTCTCTGGTAATATATGAATAATTCCCAGAATTGAAACTTGGTAGATTTTCATGGAAAATATTATCCCTAATCTGTGTGTCCCCGGACCTCCCCAACCTTTTGGTTGAGGCCCGCGGGACGTGCCCCTGCATGGCCGTTTGGTAAATCCGGCCAGGGCATAACACAGTCGGTCAACTCAAGGAGGAGGATTGGTTATAAATTGGACAGTAGGATTTGTTTAACATGTCACAATGACAGTCCTGAAGTTGATACAGCAGTGAAGAAGATGATTCAAACATCAAATAGATATAATTTGAAACATTTTCACATCAGCAAAGGTTTTTAAAGGGGCAACTGCAGTTGAAAAACAAAAACCGCCATTATCCCTGCCACTGTTTTGGTTAAAAGCTGAGGGATGCGGGCTGCAGAAATGAAACACTTTCAAATTAATCGACAGAGCATTGAAGTCGTGTAACGAACAACATGCGTCTGAGTACTTTCCGATGCACTGTACTATCATACATTTTATTAATCCAATCCAAAAATGGATATAGAACTACAGATTGCCCATTAAAGGAAGACTCGTTGATGTTTTGTTGGTTGACTTGGAAGAGATAATAAGAGGAGAGAGAGAGTAGAGAGAGAAGAGAGAGAGCGAGAGAGAGAAGAGAGAGAAGAGAGAGAGACGAGAGAGAGAGAGAGAGAGAGAGAAGAGAGAGAGGAGAGAGACGAGAGAGAGA
>NW_019943642.1:56217-61325 GCF_002910315.2 Salvelinus sp. IW2-2015 | reverse complement strand
TTTAATATCCTGACCTAGTGAGATAAACATGGAGGAGGTTTAATATCTTGACTACTTTCTTATATCATTCTCGTTGGCACCAAAAGTTTCAAAAGTGTTGATAAGGGGTAGAATGCAKTCGGACCATCAGATAATTGTCATTTTGGCATACTCTTACTGAATTTCCACGTGGGCGAGGTTATTGGAAATTTAATCAAAGCCTATTGGATGATAACTTGTTTTTAACTAAGACAGAGTAATTTATAACTGAATTCTTCCGACATAACATACGTACAGCAAAATCCGCTTATTGTATGGGACACTTCTAAATGTGACTTTAGAGGCTAAGCAATTCAGTACTCATCTCTGAAACAAAAGCAAAGTAGGTCAAGGGAGTCCATATTTACAAAGAAAATATAAGGTCTAACAGAACATATAGACAGCAATACAAAACTGAACCATGGAGACTTACAGGAAAAACAATGTCACGYCCTGACCATAGTTTGCTCTGTATGTTTCTATGTTTTGTTTGGTCAGGGTGTGATGTGGGTGGGCATTCTATGTTGTATGTCTAGGTTGTCTGTTTCTATGTGTTTGGCCTAGTATGGTTCTCAATCAGAGGCAGGTGTCAGTCGTTGTCTCTGATTGGGAGCCATATTTAGGTAGCCTGTTTTATATTGTGTGTTGTGGGTGGTTGACTCCTGTGTCTGTGTTTTCACCATACGGGACTGTTTCGGGTTGTTTGTTTTGTATTTTTGTTATTTCGTTCAGTGTTCTGTTTGCTTKATTAAATATATCATAATGGACACTTACCWCGCTGCGCTTTGGTCCTCCTCTTCTTCCAACCACGACAAGCGTTACAAAAAAAATAAAATGGAAGAACTTATTCAAGAAAGATCCAGTGTAATATATTATAAATATAAAGCAAACTGGATGTAAAAAATGGACAAAATAATTTTTTCATCTTCAACATTGAAATGCTACCAAAAATAACTTACTGAATGTTACAAATGCTAGAGTCACCCATGATTCACCAAATTATATTCTGAAAGAGGAAGCAAAGTACTTTAAGCATGTGTTTTCGTTTTCAGTCTCCTCCATCTCCTCTAACYSAAGATAATTGCATGGATTCTTTTTTCTATTCATAATGTAAAATGAACATCCGTACAGAAAGACTCATGCGGAGGTGAAACTACAGAGGAGGAACTTCCTGACGCAAATAAAACCTTTAAGTCGAGGAAACACCAGGGCTGGATGACATACTAGTTGGGGTATACCAAACCGTTATTAACATGTTATAACCACTCCTATATAAATGGTAGATTATCAGACACTCAACAAGAAGGTCTGATTTCATTATTCCAGAAACAGGATACAAATGGTAAATATAAAGATCCAGTCCATTTAAAAAATGGGAAGCCCATTACACTTGAGTGTTGTGATACAAAAAAATCGAGCAAAATGTATAGCGCATGGAATTAAAGAGGTCGGACATTATTTCTTACATTTACATTTAAGTCTTTTAGCAGACGCTCTTATCCAGAGCGACTTACAAATTGGAAAGTTCATACATATTCATCCTGGTCCCCCCGTGGGGAATGAACCCACAACCCTGGCGTTGCAAGCGCCATGCTCTACCAACTGAGCCACACGGGACCACCTTCTAATCAGACTGTTTTTTTACATGGACGCTACATTGGAGATAATATAAGGCAAGTACTGTAAACAATAGAACACTATGAGAAATCTGTGAAATCAGGCCTGCTATTAATAGCTGACTTTGAAAATGCTTTTTCTAAAGTTTATAGTTCATATTGAAATGCCTGAAACATTTCAATTTTGGAGAACCTCTGAGAAAATGGTTTAAAATCCTGTATAGTAAACCGAGGTGTAAAATAGTAAATAATCTATACTTCTCTGAAAGTTTTAAACTGTCAAGAGGAGTAAAACAAGGTTGTCCACTATGAACAAATCTGCTTATTATGGCCATCGAAATGTTAGCTATGGGATAGGTGTCCCGTCAACAGTTTTTTTATATGAATGCGAATGTCTCCTTCATGATTTGCCCAAATGTACCTGGGTGACTTCACTAAATGTCATATAGTTCGCTCATACTTCAAGTTATCTGTCTTTGCACATACACTGCTGTCATCTTGTGGACACCATCAGAATTACAACGAGAGTGATGGCTGGAACTGGGGCCTTTCTATTGCATTTTCTTCTCCCAGGTCTATTGTGTTATATTCTCCTACATTCAATTCACGTTTTTACAACGTTCAAGGTGTTGCCTTTCAAATGGTACCAAGAATATGCATATCCTTGCTTCAGGGTCTGAGCTACAGGCAGTTAGATTTGGATATGTCATTTAGGCGAAAATTGAAAAAAGGGGGCTATCCCTAAGACGTTTTTAAAATTAGATCCAACAATAATATCAACGAATTAGAAATACAGGGCTTAAAAACAAAGGTGTCGTTGTACACTGCCGATTCATGTTTTCTTTTAAATCCACAATTTGGATCCCTCCACAGTCYCATGGTGGATCTAGATAATTTTTATAATCTCTCTGGATTAAAACCGAATTATGATAAGTGTATATCACGTSCTATATTACGTATTGGATCACTGAACAATACAACTTTAACATTATCGTGTAGTTTACCAATAAAATGGTCTGACGGATATGTGTACAGTACATGCTCTGGATACATTTCCCGAAATAAATAAATGATCTCACTCCAATCAATTTTAATATACATTTAGAAAAAATAGATAAGATCTTGCTATCATGGAAAGGTAAATACCTTTATATTTGTGGAAAAAAATCACCTTGATTAACTCTTTAGTCATATCACAGTTTACCTATTTGCTTACAGTGCCTTGCAAAAGTATTTATCACCCTTGGCGTTTTTCCAAATGTTTTGCATTACAACCTGTCATTTAAATTGATTTTTATTTGGTATTCATGTAATGGACATACACAAAATAGTCCAAATTGGTGAATTGAAATGAAAAAAAATGTAAAACTAATTAAAAACAGAAAAGTGGTACGTGCATGTGTATTCACCCCTTTGCTATGATGCCCCTAAAAAGCCCCTAAAAAAGCTGGTGCAACCAATTACCTTCAGAAGTCACATAATTAGTTAAATAAGTCCACCTGTGTGCTAAGTGTCACATGATCTGTCAAATGATCTCAATATATATATATCTGTTCTGAAAGACCCCAGAGTCTGCAACACCACCAAGCAAGAGGCACCACCAAGCAAGCAGCACCATGAAGACCAAGGAGCTCTCGAAACAGGTCAGGGACAAAGTTGTGGAGAAGTACATATCTGGGTTATAAAAAAATATCCTAAACTTTGAACATCCCACGGATCACCATTAACTCCATTATTAAAAAATGGAAAGAATATGGCACCACAACAAACCTGCCAAGAGAGGGCCGCCCATCAAAACTCACGGACCAGTTAAGGAGGGCATTAACCAGAGCGGCAACAAAGAGACAAAATATAACCCCGAAGGAGCTGCAAAGCTCCACAAAAGAGATTGGAATATCTGTCCATAGGACCACTTTAAGCCGTACACTCCACGGAGCTGGGCTTTGCGAAAGAGAAAAAAGCAATTTCTTAAAAAACCAAATAAGAAAACACATTTGGTGTTTGCCAAAAGGCATGTGGGAGATACCGCAAACATATGGAAGAAGGTACTCTGGTCAGATGAGACTAAAACTGAGCTTTTGGCCATCAAGGAAAACGCTATGTCTGGTGCAAACCCAACACCTCTCATCACCCCGAGAAAACCATCCCCAAAGTGAAGCATGGTGGTGGCAGCATCATGCTGTGGGGATGTTTTTCACCAGCAGGGATTGGGAAACTGGTCAGAATTTAAGGAATGATGGATGGCGCAAAATGCAGGGAAATTCTTGAGGGAAACCTGTTTCAGTCTTCCAGAGATTTGAGACTGGGATGGAGGTTCACCTTCCAGCAGGACAATGACCCTGAGCATACTGCTAAAGCAACACTAAAGTGGTTTAAGGGGAAACATTTAAATGTCTTGGAATGGCCTAGTCAAAGCCCAGCTCTCAATCCAATTGAGAATCTGTGGTATGACTTAAAGATTGCTGTACACCAGTGGAACCCATCCAACTTGAAGGAGCTGGAGCAGTTTTGCCATGAAGAATGGGCAAAAATCATCCCAGTGGCTAGATGTGCCAAGCTTATAGAGACATACCCCAAGAGACTTGCAGCTGTAATTGCTGCAAAATGTGGCTCTACAAAGTATTGACTTTGAGGKGGTGAATAGTTATGCATGCTCAAGTTTTCAGTTTTTTTTGTCTTATTTCTTGTTTGTATCACAATAAAAAATATCTTGCATCTTCAAAGTGGTAGGCATGTTGTGTAAATCAAATGATACCAAGGCACCAAAAATCTATTTTAATTCCAGGTTGTAAGGCAACAAAATAGGAAAAATGCCAAGGGGGGGGAATAACGCTGTATGGTCTTGCTAAAGGGAGAGGTTGTATCTGAAATAAAGGGAGAGGTTTGTAATTGATAAAGGGAGAGGTTTGTAATCTGATAAAGGGAGAGTTTGTAATCTGAATAAGGGAGGGTTTTAATCTGAATAAGGGAGAGTTTATCTGATAAGGGAGAGGTTGTAATTGAATAAAGGGAGAGGTTGTAATCTGAATAAAGGGAGAGGGTTGTATCTGATAAGGGAGAGGTTGTAATCTGAATAAGGGGAGGTTGTAAGTCTGCATAAGGGAGAGAATCATAATCTGAATAAGGGAATGGTTTTAATTGAATAAAGGGAGAGGTTGTAATCTGAATAAGGGAGAGGTTGTAATCTGAATAAAGGGAGAGAGTAATATGAATAAAGGGAGAGGTTTTATCTGAATAAGGGAGAGGTTGTAATCTGAATAAAGGGAGATTAATCTGAAATAAAGGGAGAGGTTTGTAATCTGAATAAAGGGAGGGTGTAATCTGAATAAAGGGAGAGGTTGTATCTGAATAAAGTAGATGTATTGCGAGAAAAGCCATTCTTTATACACGGGGTGAGACATTCTTATTGAATTAATAGTTAGAACCAGATTCGAGATATAAAGTATAATTTATGTATGACTGAAGCTTTTTGTG
>NW_019943642.1:44268-56192 GCF_002910315.2 Salvelinus sp. IW2-2015 | reverse complement strand
AAAAAAAAAGGAAAAAGTGATAAAAGAAACAAAAAAAAAAAAAAAAGAAAGAAAAAACAGATAACAAGAAAGCCACCTGCGCACAGTTGAGAGCTTCACCCACAGGGCCACAAACGCGGAAAAAAAGGGACCCAATCAGGTTCCGAAGAAGAAAATCACTCAAAAGACGATAAAAAAAAAACAAGAAAACGCATGAAACGAACACAACAAGCTACGAAAGAAACCGCCACAAAAACACAAGAAAAAGGACAACAAACGACAACAACGCAAAAAAAAACACCCCCCCCCAAAAAAACCAAAAAAAAAAAAAAAAATAATATAAAAAAAGAGACACGTCACAGCAAAAAGGACAGGAGACGCATTTAAACAGGGCAACGACGACTCCACACCCAACAACCAACTTAAAACAACCAAACCACAACGCCTGTAAACAACAACCAACATTAGATTACACAAATGAGAACGGGACCAACGATAAATAATAAAATATTAGCCTCGGCAACTGAGTACTCCAGTCAACCCATAACGCTCACTAAACCGTCCACGGCTTCGAACCGCACCCCGTATAGTTCAAAACAAAAACCGACCAAAAAAACCAAACCCCCCCAACCAAAAACCCAAAAAAAACAAAACACAGACAACAAAGAAAACCAAAAGCCAAAAAACGAAGAAAAAGGAAAAAAAAAACAAACACCTACTCAAAATAAAAAAAAACGCCAAACCTCAACTAACAATAACCCACTCATAACTTGAGCAAGCAGCCATCAAACACACGAAATAAGTGAATTTAAAGGGAAGGGTGATTCTTAAAGGGAGAGTATTTAAATTAACTGAAAAGATAAAAGGAAGAGAAAAAGTTATAATCTGAATAAAGGGAGAGGTTGTAATCTGAAAAGGGAGAGGTTGTAATCTGAATAAAGGGAGAGGTATGTAATCTGAATAAGGAAGGTGACTGAATAAGGAGAGGTTGGTAATCTCGAATAAGGGAGAGATTCCTAATCTTAGAATAAAGGGAGAGGTTGTAATGTGAATAAAGGAGGAAAGAGAAAAAGCGCGGAGCGAACAGCAAAGAACAAGAAAAAAGACCACCAGCAGGACAACGGGAGAACGCAAGGCCAGAGGCTGAGAAGCACCCAAAAAGGATAAAGCACAAGACCCGGCGCCGAGAGCGGAGCAAAAGGGTCCAAACGAGGACAAAACACACCGGCCAACCGCAAGGAAACCCCCCAGGAGACCAGACAAACCGTCACAAGGAGAGGACTGATCCAACAACAAACGGAACAAGAACAGAACACCAAAAACTGAAAGGGAACAAAAAACCCAACCGCCACGACTCACACGAAACCGCGCGCAGAGGCAGAACAGCCAGCAAAGACAACCCCGACCGCGCCACACCGACAAAACTAGCAAAAAAGGCAAAAAAAGCGATCCCCACCGAAACACAAGACCCCAAAGACAAAGCCACCAAAAACGTGGGGGAAAGGCAAAGGGAAAAAAAAAACGGAAAAAACCAAAACAAACGAACCAAACCCGTGCAACGACACGACAAAAAAAATGAAAGGAAACCCAGACCAGAAGACGAGACCACACCCAGACAAGACCACACACAGTAGGAAGAGGAAGACGAAAACAAAAAAGAGGGATCAAATGAAACCACAAAGGAACACGAAGGAGAGACCGACCAAGAGAGCACAGAAGTAGTAAGACCAGAGGAATAAAGAGTGAGCGACGCCCAGCGTCCACACGGAAGACCAGAGAGCACCAGTGATAGCTACAAGGCGAACCAGGAGTTAAAGCAGAGAAAGGAGGAACAGAGAAAAACCCAACCCGGCAAAGGGGTAAATCATGTATTGCTAGCCACTTAGTTAAATCACTGTGATACAGGCCCATCACACGATATGAACCAAAAATGTTGTAATAAAAAAAAACCAAACCAAAATAGAACCTGACAAAACGCACACGCCGACATACAGCCACACATCATGGAGGCAACAAACACGCGAGCACAAAACAAAAACAACAATCAACAGAGAAACTGACAACAAAAAGAAATAAAAAAATTAAATAAAAGAGAGGAGACACAAAAAAAAAGAAAAACGAAAAGCAAAGTAAGGAGGAAGGGTGTTGATCTGGAATAGACAGAAGGTTTGTTAATCTGAATAAAGGGAGAGTTGAATCTGAATAAAGGGAGAGGTTTAATCTGAATAAAGGGAGAGTTTTAACTGAATAAAGGGAAGAGGTTGGAACTTGAATAAAAGGGAGAGGTTGTAGATCAGGAAACAAAGGAGAGGTGTAATCTGAATAAAGGGAGGTCTGTAATTCATAAAGGGGAGTTGTAATCGAATAAAGGGATTATCTGATAAAGGGAGAAGGTTTTAATCTGAAGTAAAGGGAGAGTTGTAATCTGAATCACAAGGGAGAGTGTAATCTGATAGAGAGGGTCTGCACGAGAGTTATATCTGACAAAAGGGAGAGTTGTATCTGAATAAAGGGAGAGTTGTATATCTGAATAAAGGGAAGATCATCAACTCTGAATAAAGGGAGAGGGTTTAATCTGAATAAAAGGGAGAGGTTGTTATCTGAATAAAGGGAGAGGGCTAACTCATGAATCCATGAAGGTTTTATCTGAATAAAGAGACGAAAAAGCCATTCTTTATAACACGGGGTGAGACATTCTATTGAATTAAATAGTTAACCAGATTCGAGATATAAGTATAATTTGTGTATACTGAAAGCCTTTAGTGAGATTGTCTAACGCTTAATATTCATCATATCTTAGCCTCCAGAATTCATACTTCCTTCATCTATAAATAGCCAGTTAAATTTGGTCTGCTTGAAACACGCAAATAAAATTGAAAATATTTAAAATACACTGTTCTCTAGGTGTACGCACTTCAGATTACAACCTCTCCCTTTATTCAGATTACAACCTCTCCCTTTATTCAGATTAAAACCTCTCCCTTTATTCAGATTAAAACCTCTCCCTTTATTCAGATTACAAACTCTCCCTTTATTCAGATTAAAACCTCTCCCTTTATTCAGATTAAAACCTCTCCCTTTATTCAGATTACAACCTCTCCCTTTATTCAGATTACAAACTCTCCCTTTATTCAGATTAAAACCTCTCCCTTTATTCAGATTATAACCTCTCCCTCTGTTCAGATTATAATCTCTCCCTTTATTCAGATTAAAACACCTCCCTTTATTTAGATTATAATCTCTCCCTTTATTCAGATTACAACATCTCCCTTTATTCTATTCAGATTACAACCTCTCCCTTTATTCAGATTATAATCTCTCACTTTCAGTTATTTGAAAAGGAAATAATCTCCCAAATATCGCTATTTTTAAAACAAACCACAGAAAGTTGGTTGCAATTTAATCGACCAGACAATAATACAACAAATATTGTACTTAAACTCAAATATACTGTTTGATAAAAAAACATAATATTTTGAAGGAGAAAAAAAAGTATATAATCTTCATAAATTATATCATAAATAGGACTGGTGGAGTTATGTCACACATGCAGCTAACACAGACATATGTAAATGCTCTACCCAAAATTACAACCATCTAACTGCAGCATTACCACAACAATGGAAGAGACAAGTGGAAGGGGGAAAAAGTAGGGAACTTGTCTTTCGGCCCTGAATTAAAGACCAACATTGGTTAAAGAAAAGTGTGATAAATAAGAAAGTATACCAGTTTAATTTATTAAGGACCCAACAATTGACAGCAAAATAGTTGGGAAGAGATTTTTGACATATTGATTCCATGGCAAATAAACTGACATGCAAAACGACGCCAGATTCAAAACTTTGAATTTTTCAATTTAAATTATTATACAAAATTATTGCTACCAATAGAATGTTATATATAACATATATAACATATATATATATATGGGGGATACAACCTTCCCAGCTCTGCAGATTTTGCTGCAAAGAAGCAGGATCATTAGATCACTTGTTTTGGTAGTGTCCATATGTAGCTTGTTTTTGGTCGCAGGTCCAGGAATGGCTGAAGAATTGCAATATTTACCTGCAGCTAAACCTGCATGTAGCACTACTGGGTGATCTGAAAAGTCATAGTCAATCGATCAATATATAATACCTTAAGCAAGAATGTTAATTTTCAAATTACATCTTAGGTAAATTAATTAATTAAATCTATGAGAATAGAAAGGTTCAGTACTTTTGAAAAACATCACAGAACAGTTGAAATATATGGCAAATAGAAATCCAATAGAGAGATAGATGGACGGGGTTGAATGGAGMTGAAGGTTGGGACTAATAACAACTAATAACAACAAGATAACTAATGTAAAGCATACTGGTGCCTGTAAAACGTATATACAGTATCTGTCAAAAGTTTGGACACAAGCACTCATTCAAGAGTTTTTCTATATTTTTTAAAACTATTTTCTACATTATAGAATTAATAGTGAAGACATCACAACGGTAAAATAACAAATATGGAATCATGTCGTAACCCAAAAAACTTTCCAATTAATAATATATTTAAAATGTGAGATTCTTCAAAGTAGCCATGCTTTGGCTTGATGAATGCTTTGCACACTCTTGGCATTCTCTCAACCAGCTTCAACTGGAATGCTTTTCCAACAGTCTTGAAGGAGTCTGATGTCATGACGTTGGCCTGTGGGTAAGGTTTATGACCCCCCCATAAATACATTTCTCCCTTCCCTCTCTCTCTTGACTCTACAGAGGGACTCTTGAATAGCCTTTGTTAAACATAGAGAGTCTGGGAACATAAAACAAGTGGAGGGAAAGTAACCATATTTCAGTTATAGAACCAGTTGAAAATATGCGTTGGTACTTAATGAATATGATGTCAGTTCGGTTGTCATCTGAGACATTATGACTGATGATAGGATGACATAAACTGTATCTGGGAAAGTCTACACATTCTAGTTATCAGATTCATATGGAATTGTTGTGCAATTTAAATGCAATTTAAATTAAACTATTTGTGAAAAGATTACATGTAATTTTAGCTTCCAAATGAGAGAATTGGGTTTTCATAAGATTAGAGCTCTGCTCAATCAGTGGCCCGCCCCTGTGAAGAGACATGGGTTATAAACTATGAAACATACCCTTCTCCCTCCACTATATAAACATTTGACCTCCTGTTCCGGGTACATTAGGACGACGGTCCGATGTCAGAAGGATTCAGATAATAACTACAGAACGAAGCCAACCTCAGCGTGAGCTTTGGTTGCGACTGGTATGAACTTTGAACTCTTTTTCGCTACAGAAGTGATATCTCCTAGCCGTTGAATTAGCAGCGGCCGCTGTAAACTTGGGCTAGGAAAGGACGGATAGAGTATCCCATCTCCCACAAAACGACGACACTACAACGTATCCCGTTCACCACCAGAGACACTCTTTAAAGGACAAAGGACTCTGTTGGGCAACACGCCCTTCCATCTACCACCAACCTATTGAAGCGCAGCTCAGAGTAAATATTTATTGCATTTTCCTTTTCCAAATGGGCGGTAATTTAGAATGCTTAAGATTCTGTATTTACGATAGAGTAGCTGCCTACGGCCCGATAGAGACATCGCTTCTCCCTTTGTTCTTCAGTCTTCCCGCTCTTTCACTCAAACCCAACCCCCTTTTCTTTGTGTAACCAGCTGTCATATCTGTTCCGTCCGCTAGGGACGTTTTCCTTTATGACATCATTTGTAATCAAGGTATGATTCATTCTGTGTATATGTAATTCTGTGTGATTAGTTAGGTATTTAGTAAATAAATAATTATACCCAATTTTGTATTGCTGATTCAACTTGTTAGCCAGGGTTCGTGAAGATAACCAAGAATTCTACGATGTTCAGATGAGACTGAAATAAGGTGACGATTAATATTGACTGCTATTGATGTAAAATATTTCTAGGTCTTTAAGAGTTTATTCGGAAGATAACAGCTCTATAAACACTCTTTCGTGGTGCCCCAACTTTCTAGTTAATTACATTTACATGATTAACTTAATCAGGTAATATTAATTACAGAGAACGTATTTTATAGAATAGCATGTCATATCACTTAATCCGGCATAGCCAAAGACACGACACTGAGCACCTGTTGGCTGTTCGGGTGATTGTGGAGGCCAGGTCATCTGATGCAGCACTCCATCACTCTCCTTCTTGGTAAAATAGCCCTTAGACAGCCTGGAGGTGTGTTGGGTCATTGTCCTGTTGAAAACACATGATAGTCCCACTAAGCGCAAACCAGGTGGGATGGCGTATCGCTGCAGAATGCTGTTGTAGCCATGCTGGTTAAGTGTGCCTTGAAATCTAAATAAATCACAGACAGTGTCACCAGCAAAGCACCCCCACACCATAGCACCTCCTCCTCCATGCTTCACAGTGGTACCACACATGCAGAGATCATCCGTTCACCCACACCGAATCTCACAAAGACACGGCGGTTGGAACCAAAAATCTCAAATTTGGACTCATCAGACCAAAGGACAGATTTCCACCAGTCTAAAGTCCATTGCTCGTGTTTCTTGGCCCAAGCACGTTTCTTTTTCTTACTGGTGTCCTTTAGGGGTGGTTTCTTTGCAGCAATTCGACCATGAAGGCCTGATTCACACAGTCTCCTCTGAACAGTTGATGTTGAGATGTGTCAGTTACTTGAACTCTGTGAAACATTTATTTGGGCTGCATTTTCTGAGGCTGGTAACTCTAATGAACTAATCCTCTGCAGCAGAGGTAACTCTCGGTCTTCCATTCGTTGTTTAGCGGTCCTCATCAGAGCCAGTTTCATCGTAGCACTTGATGGTTGTTGAGACTGCACTTGAAGAAACGTTCAAAGTTCTTGAAATGTTCCCTTATTGACTGATCTTCATGTCTTGAAGTAATGATATACTGTTGTTTTTCTATGCTTATTTGATCCGTTCTTCACATAATATGAATTTGGTCTTTCACCAAATAGGGCTATATTCTGTATACCCCCCCCCCCCCCACCTTGTCACAACACAACTGACTGGCTCAAACGCATTCAGAAGGAAAGAAATTCCACAAATGAACTTTTAACATGGCACACCTGTTAATTGAAATGCATTGCAGGTGACTACTTCATGAAGCTGGTTGAGAGGATGCCAAGAGTGTGCAATGCTGTCGTCAAGGCAAAGGGTGGCTATTTGAATAATCTCAAATATAAAATATATTTTGATTTGTATAACACTTTTTTTGGTTACTACATGATTCCATATGTGTTATTTCAAAGTTTAAATGTCTTCATTACTAAAGAACAATGTAAAAAAAAAAAAATGAACAAAGAAAATCCCTTGAATGAGTAGTTGTGTCCAAACTTTTGACCGGAGTTGATGATTATACAGATGGCAGATCAGCTGATGAATAGGGAGATGAAGAGAGGAAATAGTTTAAATATTAAGGTATCTTAACCATTTGATGATCACACTCACATGCAGCACGTACGGGCAGCAGTATGAGACAGCGCAGACAAGTGGGGGAAATGTTTTAGCGGTAATTTTGACATGCATAGTCGAGAGACGTGCTTATTCACTCCATAGGCATCTCTGTCACAGACATGACATTTGTTAACAATTCAGCGAGACATGAGAGGGAAATGCAACCTTATGGATTACAGAATAAAGTTAGGAATTGTCATGTGATGAGCCAGGATTTGGGGTTTCAGTGGGATTCGGGTTGGATCGGAAAACGGCATAGGCTCTAGGACAGGAGAAGATAGAATTTTCCCTCATGCCTCTCTGATTTGTTAACAGACTTCATGACTGTGACAGATATGCCTATTTAGTGAATTGTGCATAGGCCTATAAAATATGTGACAGTCTGAAGAGTCACAATGACAGCTCAAAGAGGCACAATTTATTTTATAGGCTACACTGTAGAGGTTTCCTGTAGGTTGTGTCAATCGTGCGTGTGCTTTGAATAGATGGTGACTTTGTTTGTAGTAAATACGCTAGCCTAAAGGCTTCCATGTGACAACCTGTTTGGATGCTGTGCAATTACATTTTTCGCTAATCTGCTGCTGCTGAACATGTATTTTGCGTCAGTGTGAAATTGGAGAAAATGTTGTAATGTTGTTCCCTTGTCATCATTTTTTTTTCTGGGAGAAGCTGCTCCAGAGAAACAGGTAGACAAGTAGAGAGGTAGACAGGTAGACAGAGAAGCTGCTCCAGAGAAACAGGGAGACAAGTAGACAGGTAGACAGGTAGACAGAGAGGCTGCTCCAGAGAAACAGGGAGACAAGTAGACAGGTAGACAGGTAGACAGAGAGGCTGCTCCAGAGAAACAGGTAGACAGGTAGACAGAGAAGCTGCTCCAGAGAAACAGGGAGACAGGTAGACAGAGAAGCTGCTCCATGCATCTCACGCATCATCCACGAGAGAGTGCGGCTAGATGTCTCTACCACTCTTTCCGTCTCAATAGAGACTAGGGAGATAGGGGGGGAGGTGATCGCTATACACCATCAATCCCATTTTCGTGAAAGAGAAAGGGGGAGTGGACCACCGCACCGCGTTTTCATCACACAATATGAAGAGAATGGCGTGCGTCCACTCGGACCTCATCCAATTAGAAAGAGAAATGGGCGCGTGTCCACTCACCATCATCCAATTGAATAGAGAAAGGGGGGAATGTTTCACTTCAACCTATTCATCCAATAGAAAGAGAAATGGGGCGTGTCCACTCACCGTCATTCATCGTATAAGAGAAAAGGGGCCGTGTCCACTCACCGTCAGGTCCAATAGAGAAGAGAAAGGCGGGAGTGTCCACTCACAGTCATCCCCTGCTCTCAAATGTAGATGATTATTAATGAATCATCTATGAAACATCTACCAGACTCATACTTGTCTTCTTTCCGGAAAATGGCATGTCAGCCCATGCACGTTCTCCCCACCATACCCATAGACAGGTCCTTATGCACGGTTCTCCACCATTAAACCTAGACAGGCCATGCACGTTCTCATTATAGAACCGCATAGACGCAGCCATGCACGTTTCTCATCATAAACCCATAGACGGCGATGCCATTCGTTCTCACCATAAACCCATAGACAGGCCATGCACGTTCTCATTTTATAACACATAGACAGGCCCATGCAACGTTATCGACTCATATGAACGCGCATTAGGACAGGCATGCACGTTCTCCATCATAAACCCATAGACACGGCCATGCCGTTCCCATTATCAACCCATAGGACGACCATCACGTTCTCCAGATTCATAAACTATGTAGAGTATCGAGTCTCATGCAACTACGTTTCACAATAACCCTAGACAGCCATGCACTGTCGTCATTCTCATAACACCTCACGATAGACAGGGTTTGCCTATGTGTCGACTGTCTTCTACTCTTTTACCATTCACATAACGCGCTTAACGTAGTACCATGCACGTTCTCTCTCGCTTTCTGTCCCACCATAAACATAGACAGGCCATGCACTCCTTCATCCCTAAACCCTATGACAGGCATGCCCGTTCCTCACATAAACCCATAGACAGGCACTTGGCACGTTCTCACCTATAAAACCATAGTAACAGGGCCTCCCTATGTCACTGTGCCCTCTACCGGTTCGTTGCTGTTTCCCTCCCCTTCCATTCAATAATAAAAAAAAAACCCCCCATTTGTAGATAAACAGGGCATGCACGTTCTCATCATAAACCCATAGACAGGCCTCTTCATGCACGTTCTCTCACATAAACCATAGACAGGCCATGAACGTTCTCTGATTATAACCCTTGATGGGTACAGTAGCCATGCACGTTCTCACCATAGAACCTCTAGACTTAAGAGGCCATGCAACGTTTCTCCATCATAAACTGCGCTATGAACGGCATTGCAACGGTCCTTCTTCACCATAAACGCCATAGAAGGGCGCATGGGCACGGTTCTCTATCCATAACCTCCATGCACTAAGGTCAGATTGCTCGCACGTGTCTCTAGTCACATAAACCCATAGGATCGAGCCACTGTCGGCGTTTTCTCATCTATAAACCCAGTAGACAGGGCCATTGCACGTTCTCAACCCATAAAACCGCATCAGACAGGCTGGGCCATGGCTTATAGCGTTCTCAGTTCCTGGTCTCACCATAAACCCATAGACAGGCCATGCACGTTCTCGGATAATCATAACCCATAGTACGAGCCATGCACGTTATCTTGTCATCGATCATTACCAGAGACCAGGCCAATGCTTAGTTGCTCTATCATACCCTGACTGGCAGGTGGCTCACCAGTTCTCCTACGCGATTATCTAACCCATTAGACAGGCCCCATTGTCACGTTCCATCACTAATATACCATAGACGAGCCATTGCTCGTCTCTCGGTGTCCCAGTCTCGCGCTCTCATGCTTGCTTCCTACAGCTCTGGTGTCAGTCCTGGTTCTGGTCTTAAGTTCTGGTGTCAGTCTCTGGTCTGGAACTCCTTTATTGCTTTCTATAGTCTGGGGTGTCATCCTGTTTGGCTCTCTAGAACTGGGTTGTCCAGTCTGGTTCTGGTCCCTATCTAGTCCTGGGTTAATCCTCAAGCAACGTTCTCATCATATAACCCATAGACAGGCCATGCACGTTCTCAACATAAACCCATAGACAGCCCTGCACGTTCTCCTATCTAAAACGCCATTAGACGGCCATGCCCGTTCTCTACATAACCCATAGACAGGCCTTGCACGTTCTCCATCAATAACCCATAGACAGGCCATGCACGTTCTCACCATATAAACCAATAGACAGGCCATGCACGTTCTCCATTACCATAAACCCATAGACAGGCCATGCACGTTCTCACCATAAACCCATAGACAGGCCATGCACGTTTCTCACCATAACTCCATAGACAGGCATGCACGTTCTCATCATAAACCCATAGAACGGCCATGACACGTTTCTCACCATAAACCCATAGACAGGCCATGCACGTTCTCACCATAAACCCATAGAGCCATGCACAGCTGTCTCACCCATTAAGCCATAGACAGGCCATGCACGTTCCCACCATAAACTCCATAGACAGGCCATGCACGTTCTCACACATAACCCATAGACGAGGCCATGCACGTGTCTTGCTTACTCATAAACCATAGACACGAGGCCTATGCACGTTTTCATCATAAACCCATAGGACGAGCCATGCACGTTCTCACCATAAAACCCATAGACAGGGCCATGCAACTGTTCTCACCATAAACCCATAGACAGCGCCATGCAACGTTCTCATCATAAACCATCCAGACCGAGCCATGGCACGTTCTCACATAAACCCATGACGAGGCCAGCACGTTCTCAACCATAAACCATAGACGCAGGCCATGCACGTTCTCCACCATAAACCCATAGACCAGGCCATGCACGTTCTCACCATAAACCCATGACGCAGCGCCATGCACGTTCTCACCATAACCCACTAGACAGGCCATGCACGTTCTCAAATCAATAACCGCATAGACAGGCCATGCACGTTCTCATCATAAACCCATAGACAGCCATGCACGTTCTACATAAACCCATAGACAGGCCATGCACTGTCTCCACTCCATAAACCCATAGACAAGGCCATGCACACGTTCTCACTCATAAACCCATAGACAGCCATGCACGTTCTCACAAAACCCATAGACAGGCCTCGCACTGTTCTCACCATTAAACCCATAGACAGGGCCATGCACGTTCTCATCATAAACATAGGCCTAGCTATAACAAATATACAACGAAGCCTGTTTTTTAATTGGCTTCTACATTGAAATGTGACTCTACACACATTGCATTCGCGTTTTGAAAAGGCGCTGCGTGCTCGAGCTGTGGACCGTTGAACATTGCACAAACGTTATAATAAGATCAGCCTACCGTTGATATGTTCTGTATTGACTTTGCCACCTGAAAGGTTAACAAACAAACAGTCAAATAGCCTA
>NW_019943642.1:26624-44243 GCF_002910315.2 Salvelinus sp. IW2-2015 | reverse complement strand
ACATAAACCCATAGACAGGCCATGCACGTTCTCATCATAAACCCATAGACAGGCATGCACGTTCTCATCATAAACCATAAGACAGCCCATGCACGTTCTCACCATGTAAAACCCATAGACAGGCCATGCACGTTCTCACCATAAACCCATAGAAGGCCATGCACGTTCTCCCATAACCCATAGACAGGCCATGCACGTTCTCCATCATAAACCCATAGACAGGCCATGCACGTTCTCACCATAAACCCATAGACAGGCCATGCACGTTCTCACCATAAACCATAGACGGCCATGCCACTTCTCACATAAACCATAGACAGGCCATGCACGTTCTCACCATAATCGCCATAGACAGGCCATGCACGTTCTCACCATAACCGCATAGACAGCCATGGCACGATCTCTCACCATAAACCCATAGACGAGGCCCATGCACGTTCTCACCATAAAGCCATCAGACGAGCCATGCACGTTCTCACCATAAACCCATAGACAGGGCCATGGCACGTTCTCTCATCATAAACCATAGAGAGAGCCATGCCGTCTCCTACATAAACCCATAGACAGGCCAGCACGTTCTCACAAACCCATAGACCAGGCCATGCACGTTCTCACATAACCCCCACCCCAAACCCATAGACAGCCATCACGTTCTCACCATAAACCCATACCGGCCATGCACGTTCTCACCATAAACCCATAGACAGGCATGCACGTTCATCTAAACCCATAGACAGCATGCCTTCTCACCATAAACCATAGACAGGCCATGCACGTTCTCACCATAAAACCCATACGAGGCCATGCACGTTTCTCACCATAAACCCATAGACAGGCCATGCACGTTCTCACCATAAACCATAGACGAGCCATGCACGTTCACCATAACCCATAGACAGGCATGCACGTTCTCACATAAAACCATAGACAGCCATGCACGTTTCACATAAACCATAGACGAGCCATGCACGTTCTCACCATAAACCCATAGACAGCCATGCACGTTCTCACCTAACCCATAGACGGCATGCACGTTCTCATAGAACCCATAGACGAGCCATGCACGTTCTCCCCATAAACCCATAGACAGGCCATGCACGTTGCTCACCAAAACCCATAGACAGGCCATGCACGTTCTCATCATAAACATGGCCTAGCTATAACAATATAACACACGAAGCCTGTTTTTTACATTGGCTTCTACATTGAAATGTGACTCTACACACATTGCATTCGCGTTTGAAAAGGCGCTGCGTGCTCGAGCTGTGGACCGTTGAACATTGCACAAACGTTATAATAGATCAGCCTACCGTTGATATGTTCTGTTATTGACTTTGCCACCTGAAAGGTTAACAAACAAACAGTCAAATAGCCTACAAGCGGACTCAAGCGATTCAGCGCCAAGGTCCAATAGATGAAAGTGGAAGATGGAATTTAAAAAAAACTAAATGATCAAGAAAAAACAAGAAGCAGTTGGTTGTAATAACTTGATGTTCCTGAACAGACGTCCTACAGTCACTGACACCTTTCATTCAATGGGCTGCGCGCATAGTCCTAACGAGTCCAAATTTCACAGAAGCGCATACAAAAAAATAATATCAAATATAAAGAAAAAAAAGGGATTGTCTATTGACTGTTTGCTGCTCGTGATTTTTTAATAAACATTTGGTTAAGGCCTCTTTGCTGGAAATATACGATGCCATTAAACATTTGCAATAAATATCACCAGTAGCACTGACTGATCCCTGTATGAGAGCTGTCTGTGCCCTGCATATACATCCCTCCACTCTGGAGCAGCTTCTCTGTCTACCTGACTCCCTGGTTTCTATGGAGCAGCTTCTCTGTCTTCCTGTCTCCCTGTTTTCTGGAGCAGCCCTCTCTGGTCTACCTGTCTCCCTGTTTCTCTGAGCAGCTTCTCTGTCTACCTGTCTTCCCTGTTTTCTCTGGAGCAGCTCTCTGTCTACCTGTCTACCTTTTCTCTGGAGCAGCTTCTCCTGTCTACTGGTTCCCTGTTCTATGGAGCAGCTTCTCTGTCTACCTGTCTCCCTGTTCTCTGGAGCAGCTTCTCTGTCTACCTGTCTACCTGTTTCTCTGCGACACTCCCCCTTTCTCTTTCTATTGGATGATGGTGAGTGGACATTCCCCCTTTCTCTTTCTATTGGATCTTTCTGCAGCTCCTGTGTAAAGTTCGGATGTACGTAAAACCCTCTACAGTCTAAGATACCTTGTCTGTATTATATTCCCATGGGGAGCTAATACGTTGCCTGTAACTGCAACTGACATTGGCCTATTTAAAACGAGTTGTTTCGTTTTTATTGGAATTTCATTTTAATTATTCACAGTTCTTTGGGGGGGTTTTTATCAATAGCCTAGTGCATTTAACCTTTCATAACAAAGTCATCACCTACTGAGACATGAACCTGGAGAAGAGTCCCCTAAGCAAGCTGGTCCTGGGGCTCTGTTCACAAACAGACCCCAGAGAGCCCAAGGACAGCAACACAATTAGACCAAATCATGAGAAAACAAAAAGATAATTACTTGACTCATTGGAAAGAATTAACCAAAAAAACAGCAAACTAGAATGCTATTTGGCCCTAAACAGAGAGTACACAGGGGCAGAAAACCTGACCACTGTGACTGACCCAAGTGAGCATAGTCTTACTATTGTGAAAGGCGGCCGAAGGCAGACCTGGCTCTCAAGAGAAGACCGACTATGTGCACACTGCCCACAAAATGAGGTGGAAACTGATCTCCACTTCTTTTTATTTAAAAGTCAGTTAAGAACAAATTCCTATTTACAATGACAGCCTACTGGGGAACAATGGGTTACCTGCCTTGTTCAGGGGCAGAATAACAGATTTTTACCTTGTCAGGCCAGGGATTTGATCCAGCAACCTTTTGGTAACTGGCCCAACTCACTAACCACTCTGCTACCTGCCTACCCTRACCTCCTGCCAAATGTATGACCATATTAGAGACACATTTTCCCCTCAAATTACACAGACCCACAAATAATTTGAAAACAAATCCAATTTTGATCAACTCCAATATCTATTGCATGAAATCCCACAGTGTTCCATCACAGCAACAAGATTTATGTCCTGTTGCCAAAAGAAAAGGGCAACCAGTGAAGATCAAACACCAGCATAAATACAACCCATATTTATGTTTATTTATTTTCCCTTTTGTACTTTAACTATTAGTACATTGTTGCAACTCTTTATATAGACATAATATGACATTTGACATGTCTTTATTCTTTTGGAACTTTTGTGAGGGTAATGTTCTGTACAATTTTTTATTGTTTATTTAACTTTTGTACACAGTTATTTATTTCCCTTGTTATTCCCTTGTTATTTATTTCCTTTGTTATTTATTTCCCAGGGGTGCTCCTTTGCACCCCAGTATCTCAACTTGCACATTCATCTTCGGCACATCTATCACCCCAGTGTAATTATTTCGCCACTATGGCCTATTTATTGCCTTACCTTCCTAATCTTACTTCATTTGAACACTGTATATAGACTTTTCTTTATTGGCATGGGACACATTAGTTTCCCATGCCAATAAAGCCCCTGAGAGAGAGAGAGAGAGAGACAGCTAGAGGCACAGAGATCTGGAGAAGGGGAGGAGAGAACTGCCAAAGAAGATGAAGAGAAATGAGAGACGAAAGAGAGAGTAGAGCTAGAAGACTAAGAGAGCAGAAGACGAGGACACTTGTGATCTCATGTAACTACCATCCAGAGAGTAAAGACCTTTCTGAGCAGATTAAATTACTAGAAAGTAGCTACATGGAGCATGCTGCGAATGTATGAAAGACCTACAACGGACAAATAAATAAGAAGCACTGGGTGATTAACGCGCATGTGAGGGGTAATGCTTCTGGCCTGTTCTACGCTCTTTGATCAGTCGGACTAGGAGGAGGTAGAGGGCAGTGGAGGAGGGGGAGTTGGGAGAACCTGCCCTCGTAAAATGAGACGGTCAGGCGGTGGGACAGTGCAATCAGATGTTGCAGGAGGCATCTAAAGTGGAAAGCAAGGTTGTGTTTGATTAGTTTAACAGCGCTTTGCCTTCTCTCGTCTCTGCTTCTTCTGTACCAATCTTCCCTCTTTCTGTGCTCCTCTCTTTGCTCTCCCTCTTTCTTTTCACTCTTACCCTCACCCATACCGCTTCCCGCCTCCTTCCTCCCTCCCTTGCTCCTCTATTTCTTTCCTTCTCCTTTCCACTCTATTTCTGTCCCATCAAAGTTCCAATACAACACAGAATACACCCATCCTCTCCCCCTCTCTAGACCAACTGACCAGTCAGCACTGCCTGAATCTCCGAGACACCACCACCGGGTCTTCTAGGTTAGCCTTTTCTGATCAATGTCTAGATGATTAGCTTCCTGTCAAGTTTTTGTCTGTTCAGGCTTTGAAGAAAATACTTGTTATCTAGGACATCTTAAATTCCCAGACTCAAGAAAGGGATGATGAGAAATCATGTTATTTTTAACAATATTTTCTGAACTCATGCTCATCGGATGTGTCAGGGCTTGAAAACTATTACGGACTACAAAGGGAAAACCAGTCATGAGATGTCCATTGACGCAAGCCTACCAGACGAGCTAAATGCCTTTTATGCTTGGTTCGAGGCAAGCAATTCCGAAGCATGCATGAGAGCACCAGATGTTCCGGACAACTCTGTGATCATGCTCTCCGTAGTCGATGTGAGCAAGACCTTTAAACAGGTAAACATTCACAAAGCTGYGAAGCAGATAAACTCAAAGCATACGCAGACGAACTGGCAAGTGTCTTCACTGACATTTTCAACCTCTCCCTGACCGAGTCTGTAAAACCTACATGTTTCAAACAGACCACCATAGTTCCTGTGCCCAAGAAATCGAAGGTAACCTGCCTAAATGATTACCGCCCCGTAGCACTCAAGTCGGTAGCCATGAAATGCTTTGAAAGGCTGATCATGGCTCACATCAAGAGCATCATCCCGGATACCCTAGGCCCACTCCAAATAGCATACCGCCCCAACAGATCCACAGATGACGCAATCTCAATCGCACTCTACACTGCCCTTTCCCAACTGGACAAAAAGAACACCTATGTGAGAATGCTGTTCATTGACTACAGCTCAGCGTTCAACACCATAGTGCCCTCAACGATCATCAATAAGCTAAGGACCCTGGGACTAAACACCTCCCCCTGCATCTGGATCCTGGACTTCCTGATGGGCTGCCCCAAGGTGGTAAGGGTAGATAACAACACATCTGCCACGCTGATTCTCAACACTGGGGCCCCTCAAGGGTGCGTACTTGGTCCCCTACTGTACTCCCTGTTCACCCACGACTACGTGGCCAAGCACGACTCCAACACCATCATAAAGTTTGCTGAYGGCACAACATTAGTAGGACTGATTACCAACAACAGTGAGACAGACTATAGGGAGGAGCTCAGACACATGGCAGTGTGGTGTCAGGACAACAACCGCTCCCTCAATGTGTGCAGGTCAAAGGAGCTGACTATCATGGACTACAGGAAAAGGAGGACCGAACAGGCCACCATGAACATCGACGGGCTGAACTAGAGCGGGTCGGGTTCCTTGGTGTCCACATCACCAACAGGCACATTGACTCGGTACCGCTACMCCTGTGTATAGCCTCATTACTAACCTGTACCCCAGCACATTGACTCGGTACATAACTTCTGTATACACTGCTCCACTTCTCAACGCGTAACCCAAGCAATTGAATACGGTATTAAACCGTAATATCCAATCTGTATGTAGCCTTCATTAATAACTTGATCCCCCCCAGTCCCATCTGACCCCTACAGGTACCAACTTAGCCGGGTTACCCTCTTACTCTGTACTAGTCTCATTACTAATTTTACTGTTACGTCCAGCACATGACTCGGTACCCCCCCCCCACATTTATAATAATACGGTTGTCCCCTCGTGTATCACCGCCTCATTACTCCACACCTGTTCCCCCCAGCCCTTGCCCTCGGTACCCAGAAACCCACCTACCCCACTACCCCTGTGTACTAGCCCTCTATTACTTAATCTCGCCCTGTAACCATAATTAGTCCATTCGACATTCGCACTCGGCTCTCCCCAAACTAAACAATATCTGTGTTATTTAGGCCTCGGATATAACACGATTACCCGCGACATTGAACTCGGTACCATTACCCCCCTGTGTATAGCTATACCTACTGTCCCAGCACATTGAACTGTCGGTACCTTACTACCTTCCCATAAATAAGAACCAATCGTTTCCCTGTGTATACCCTCATTACTAACCTGTACCCCAGCCACATCTCGACTCGGTACCAACTACCCTGTTATAGCCTCTCTAACCTGATACCCACACATTGACATTCGGTGACCCCACCCGGATACTCCTGTGTATAAGCTATTAATCTTAACCTGTATCCCGACAATTCGACTCTCCCGATTCCGGACTTAGTTTCCCACCTTCACCCCTGTTGTAAACTCAATGCTCAGTGTGACTCATACAACTGTAACCACCATCACATTGCATGGCAGACTATACCCCCTCCCTGTGTATAGCCTCTATTCTAACTCTGTACCCAGTCACATTTGCTCGGTACGCCGCTACCTATCATATTAGTTTTTTCCTGTATATCAGCCTCATTCATGTCTTTTTGTTGTCATACGTATTCCACAATAACCAGGCATTCGATCCATAGAACCAGAAAACATAAAATATATAAAAGATATCAGGTGATAGGTTGTCATACGGCTGTTGTGTGTGTGTGTGTGCGTGCGCGTATGCGTGTGTGTGTGTGTGTGTGTGTAGTGTGTGTTGTGTGTGTGTGTTTGTTGTGTCGTGTGTGTGCGGCTGTGTGTGTGCTGTGTGTGTGTGTGTGTGCTGTGTGTGATGGTGTGTGTGTGTGTGCTAGGTCATTGATAATAAAGCTCCTGGACTGTCCTTTTCAGCGCACCTCTGACTCCATCCCGAATCGCCTGGACCATCGTACCCTCCCCTCACCTAGCATAAGATTAAGTGAGAAGCCTGGACATGCACAGTGCAGCCATAAGCATCTTTATGTATTTAAAGCCTGGTCATGTACCTCAGCCACTAGTCATGATAATAAACCTGGTCAATGTCACCTCAGCCCAGTCATTCTGGAATATGCCCTGGACATGGCCACTCACCTAGTCATGATTATTAAGAGCCCTGTCATGCTCAGCCTCAGCCCTCAGTCATGATTTAAATAAAGCCTCTGGATTATGTCATCCTTCAGCCCTAGTCTGATTATAAAGCCCTGGACATGAATCATTTTCAGGCCTTAATGTCATAGAATATATTTAAGAAGGACCTGGAATTTGCACCATCAGCCCTAAGTATGGATAATGAAAGCCTGGACTTGTCATAAAATGGCTGCAGCATCTAGCTGATTAATAACGACCTGGACATGTCATCATCAGCCTTATTGTCATGATTATTAAAGCGCTGAGACAATGTCTATCCCCATATTAGCCCGCTGTCCCCATAATATTAAGTGCATCGTGCAACTTTTATGCTTTAAGACGCAGGACCGTCCCCTATATAGTGATCGGTGCACTACTTTTAAGACCAAGGACCTGTTCCCTATTATATTGCAATAAAGTGCACTCATTTAAGGACAATGTGACCGGGCTGTCCCCGGGGACTAATGAAGCCGTTGCATAGTGACCTACTTTAAGACCACGCGACCTGTCCCCGTATTCTTGCTTAGTGCACTACTCCTTAGACCAGTGACTTCTTGTCTTCTATATAGTGGCAGTAGTGCAACTTTACCTTTAAGCCCAAGGACCTGTCTATACTAGTCGCCATTAAGTGCACTAACTTCTAGCCCCGAGTACCTGTCCTTCTAATAAGTTTGCTTAGTGTGCATCTACTGTTATGACCAGCTCCGACCGAGTGTCCCTAATATAGTGCTTGGCCTGGAACCTCATTTAACGTCCAGCTGCACCGTCCTCCCTATGTATATGTCTCGCCATATGTGTCACTAACTCTTTATGACCCAGGACCAGAACATGTCATAGGGTATTTGACGTGCCACCTACCGTGCATCACTCTTAGATACCTAGTGACCCTGCTCCCTCATACCCTACGTGCTCTCAGTCTGCAACTCTATAAGATCCACTTGACTCTGGTAGCCGGCTCATCCCCTAGTGCTTAGTGCACTACTAGTAGACCAGAATTCCCTGTTCCCTATATTGTGCTTAGTGCAACTTTAGACCAGAGCCATGGGACACACCCTAATCTAAAGCTCCACCATGTGGATGAAACTTGCTAGGCTTACGCCAACCATTTGTGTTGTGAGTGAGCAGGCAGGGCCAGAAGCCACAGTTGTTTTGTTTGTGAGTGTTACGCAGGCAGGGGGCACGACACGCACCCTGCTTGTGTTTCAGAGTGCTAGCAGGCAGCGGCCAGATCAGCCCCACCATGAATTGTGTTGTGAAGTGTAGCAAGGCAGGAGGTCCAGGACATGCTAATCGATGTGTGTGTGTGGTGAGGGGTTAGCGGCAGGGGAGATCAGACACCATGTTGTGTGGGTGAGTGGTAGCAGGCAGGCCCCCAAGTTTCGTCCTATGATGTGCTTTTCGCAAATGCCCTCCTCGCCCCGCCACTATAAGTCCGCGCCCGCCATAATGTACCGGCACGTTCATTATATCCTGATCACGCAGTTTGTATTATAAAGTTCCTTTACCCAAGAGTGGCCACTCCTGGGGGTCGTACATGCAGCAGCCAGAGCCACCTAATGTTGTGATTATGAGTGTAAGTATTAAGTAAGGCCATATATGCAGCACTCTATGTTGTGTTGTGTAGTGTCAGAGGCCCAGGGCCAGACGGTCACCATGTTAGGTGTTAATGTGAGTGTAGTAGAGCGGGCGCAGGACCCGCTCATCCCCACTGCTCTGCTTGTTATGAGTGTAGCAAAGGCCACGGGCAGTAAGTCACCGATGTTGTGTGTTGTGACGTTGTGTCAGGCGGGCCAGACAGTTTCACCATAATGTTGTTGTTGTGACCTGTTTAGCAGGCAGGGGCATGACAGCCATGTTGTGTTGTGAGTGTAGTAGTTCCGGGACTTCAGAACAGCACCATGTTGTGTTGTGAGTCGTGTTTTTAGTTCATGGGCCAGACGCACAGACAGCCACCATGCTTCCCTGTGTTGTAGATGTGTAGTAGTCAGAGGCAGACACGTCCATCATGTTGTTTGTGAGTGTAGTGCAGGGGCCAGACAGCCACCATGTTGTGGTTTGCTGAGTGTATGTAGGCAGGGCCCACGACAGTCACCATGTTGTGTTGTGAGTGTAGTAGGCAGGGCCAGACAGCTACCATGTTGTGTTATGATAGTTGTAGCAGCAGGGCCAGACACTCACCATGTTTGTGTTGTGAGTGTAGATGTTCAGGGCCAGACAGCCACCATGTTGTGTTGTGAGTTATAGTTCAGGGCAGATTGAAGGTAACAACAGTCCCCTGAGACATGAGATTTTAAGTAAAAGTAATTCTATCTCCAGATCCTAAAACTGTGAAACCACTTTCCACTTGACCTTCGGACAAGTCCCTGGGTAAATTTGGATGATTTGTGCAGAGGACACTAGAAGGAACCTTAGATTGACTGTATTACCACCACACCGGCAGTCACGAGTCATGAAGGCACTCAAATTCCACGTGACCATTTTAGTCACGGTAATACGTTTCTCCAAGCATCTGATGCTGCTGATGGTCATTAGTAGCCTATCCAATCATGCTAACTGCCTGGTTACTCACAACTCTATTTAAGAATGCATGACGCACGAGTGGTGTGGTATATGGCCCAATAACCGGTTAAGGGCTGTACTAAGGCACGACGCAACGTGGGAGTGCTGGATACAGCCCTTAGCCACGCTATATTGACCAAATACAGTTGAAGTCAGAAGTTAAACAACCACTTAGGTTGGAATCATTAAAATATTGTTTTTTCAACCACTCCACAATTTCTTGTTACCAAACTATAGTTTGTGGCAAATCGGCTAGACACATCTACTTTGTGCATGACACAAGTAATTTTTCCAACAATTGTTTACAGACAGATTATTTCACTTAGAATTCACTGTATCGCAATTCCAGTGGGTCAGAAGTTTACATACACTAAGTTGACTGTGCCTTTAAACACGCTTGGAAAATTACAGAAAATGAGTCATGGTTTAGAAGCTTCTGATTGACTAATTGACATCATTTGAGTCAATTGTAGGTGTACCTGTGGATGTATTTCAATGCCTACTTTCAAACTCAGTGCCTCTTTGCTTGGCATATGGGAAAATCAAAAGAAATCAGTCAAAGCATCAGAAAAAAATTGTAGACCTCCACAGTCTGGTTCATCCTTTTCCAAACGCCTGAAGGTACACCATACACTTGTACAACAATAGTCGCCAAGTATACAACACCATGGGACCACGTAGCCGTCATACCTCAGGAAGGAGACGCGTTCTGTCTCCTAGAGATGAATGTACTTTGGTGGCGAACAAGTGAAATCAATCCCAGAACAACAGCAAAGGACCTTGTGAAGATGCTGGGGAAACGGTAGAAAAGTATCTACATTCCAAGTAAAACAGTTCTTATATTGACTATACCTGAAAGGCCGCTCAGCAAGGAAGAAGCCATGCGTCCAAACCCGCCATAAAAAGCCAGACTATGGTGTGCACATGCCACATGGGGACAAAGATAATCTTTTGGAGAAATGTCCTCTGGTCTGATGAAACAAAAATATAACTGTTTGGCCATATATGACCATCGTTATGTTTCGAGAAAAAAAGAGGGAGGCTTCGCAGGCAAAAGAACCAACAGTGAAGCTCGGGGTGGAGCTACATCGTAGTATCTAGCATAGTTGGGTGCTTTGCCTGCAGGAGGGACTGGCACTTCACAAAATAGATGGCATCATGAGAAAGGAAAATTATGTGGTTATTGAAGCACATCTCAAACATCATGCTCGGAAGTTAAATTTTGGTCGCAATGGGTCTTCCAAATGGACAATGACCCCAAGACTTACTTCCAAGTTGGTGGCTAATGTTTTCACCGCTCCTTATGGGACAACAAGTTCATAGGTTTTAAGTGGCCCTCAAACAAGCCCTGACCTCAATCCCATAGAAAATGTGTGGGCAGAACTGAAAAAGCGTGTGTGAGCAAGGAGGCCTACAAACCTGACCTAGTTACACCAGCTCTGTCAGGAGGAATGGGCCAAAATTCACCCAACTTAATTGTGGGAAGCTTGTGGAAGGCTACCTGAAACATTTGACCCAAGTTAAACAATTTAAAGGCAACGCTACCAAATACTAATTGAGTGTATGTAAACTTCTGACCCACTGGGAAGGTGATGAAATAAATAAAAGCTGAAATAAATAATTCTCTACTATTATTCTGACATTTCACATTCGTAAAATAAAGTGGTGATCCTAACTGACCAAAGACAGCAAATTTTTACTGGGATTAAATGTCAGGAATTGTGACAAACTGACTTTAAATGTATTTGGCTAAGGTGTATGTAAACTTCTGAGTTCAACTATATCACAAAGCCCCGAGGTACTTTATTGTAATTTTAAACTGGATACCAATGTAATTAAATGCTTTGTCATAGCCCTGGTATGCGGTCTGATATTCCGTGGCTTTCAGCCAATCAGCATTCAGGGCTCGAACCACCCAGGTTATGTCTCTCTAATTACTCGGACATTAATTATTTTCACCTTTATTTAACCAGGTAGGAAGGATCACCTTTATTTAACCAGGTAGGCCAGATCACCTTTATTTAACCAGGTAGGCCGGTTGAGCACAAGTTCTCATTTACAATTGCGACCTGGCCAAGATAAAGCAAAGCAGTGCGACAAAATCAACAACACAGAGTTACACATAACCATCAATGCAAATGTATTCGAATATCTAATTAAACACTTCATGAGAGCCCATGARCTCATTTTGAGCAACATTTCAATGGGCTATGTAATTGCAGTGACCGTATTACCGCCACACCCCGGATCGTTTAGTCACGGTAATTAGTCTTCTCCAMGCTCTGATGCTGCTGCTTGTCATTAGTAGCCTACTAAACTTGCTAACTGCCTGGTTCTCACCACTCTATTGTCCCTCTAATCACTCTGACATCRATGCAAATGTAATRGAAAATCTTATCAAACACTTCATGAGAGCCCATGAGCTCATGTTGCGTAACATTTCTATAGGCTATGCAATTGTGTGAGAAAACAGAGTGATGGCCTTTATTAAAAAAAGGAGGATTCAGCTTTCTACAGGCTAGGCCTACTATATTTATTTCTCAACTTTCCTAATATTAAGAACATTGCTTTACAACAGGAGTATAGCCTACCTGGCTGGCATGAAAATAAACCAGAGGGAAAAGCATCCTCCATTCGCTAATTAAGTTCATTAGATGACATGTATTTTTTCCCAGCTGCCCCTGTTTCGATACAGGTGCATGATAAATGGTCCATTCTAAATCAAAACAAATTTCACACATACATGTATTATTTAGTATATGTAAAAACAAGATTAAATCAAGAATAGTCTCATCAAATCAAATCATATTTTATTTGTCACATGGAAGGAATACAACAGTTTTCACCTTACAGTGAAATGCTTACTTACAAGCCCTTAACCAACAATGCAGTTTTAAGAAAATTAAGTGTTAAGTAAAAAATAGATACTTAAAATATAACAAATTAAAGAGAATCATAATATACCTATACTGTGATCGCTGTGCGTCCCAGCCAATTACCACAACCTATACGGTGAACTCTGGTGGGTCCCAGCCAATTACCACAACCTATACTGTGATCTCTGGTGGTCCCACGCAATTACCAACAACCTATACTGTGATTCGCTGGTGGTCCCAGCCAATTACCACAACCTATACTGTGTTCATCATGCGTGGTGCCCAGCCAAATTACCACAACCTATACTGGATCTCTGGTGCGTCCAGCCAATTCACCACAACCTATACTGTGATCTCTGGTGGGTCCCAGCCAATTACCACACAACCTATACTGGATCGCTGTGGGTCCCAGCCAATTAACCACATACCTATACTGTGATCTGGTGGTCCCACCATTACCACCAACCTATACTGTGAATCTCTGGTGGGTCCCAGCCAATTACACAACCTATACTGTGATCTCTGGTGTCCCAGCCAATGACCCAACCTATACTGTGATCCTGGGGTCCCAGCCAATTACCACAAACCTATACTGTGATCCTGGTGGTCCCAGCCAATTACCACACCTATACTGTGATCTCTGGTGGTCCCAGCCAATTACCACAACCTATACTGTGATCTCTGGTGGTCCCAGCCAATTACCACAACCTATACTGTGATCTCTGGTGGGGTCCCAGCCAATTACCACAACCTATACTGTGATCTCTGGTGCGTCCCAGCCAATTACCACAACCTATACTGTGATCTCTGGTGGTCCACAGCCATTACCACAACCTATACGTGATCTCTGGTGCCCAGCCAATTACCACAACCTACGTGATCTCTGTGGGTCCCAGCCAATTACCACAACCTATACTGTGATCTCTGGTGGTCCCAGCAATTACCAAACTATACTGTGATCTCTGGTGGTCCCAGCCAATTACCACAACCTATACTGTGATCTCTGGTGGGTCCCAGCCAATTACCACAACCTATACTGTGATCTCTGGTGGGTCCCAGCCAATTACCACAACCTATACTGTGATCTCTGGTGGGTCCCAGCCAATTACCACAACCTATACTGTGATCCTGGTGGGTCCCAGCAATTTACCACAACCTATATAGTGATCCTGGTGGGTCCAGCCAATTACCACAAAACTATAACTGTTGATACTCTGGTGGGTTCCCACCAATTAACCCACAACCTATACTGTGGTCCCAGCCAATTACCACAACCTATACTGTGGTCCCAGCCAATTACCACGACCTATACTGTGGTCCCAGCCAATTACCACAACCTATACTGTGGTCCCAGCCAATTACCACRACCTATACTGTGGTCCCAGCCAATTACCACGACCTATACTGTGATCAACAGCAACATCAACAGGTATTAAGATGGCATTTTTAGGAAGATTGCCTCCCGACTGGACCCTGCAGAAAATGTATACTATGTGTCAGCGTCCCAAGTGACAGCCTGTTCCCTATACAGTGTACTACTTTTGTATCGGGTGCCATTTGGGACATACACTGACTCATACACTATGTATGGATGTGTATGTGACAAAAGATGCATTAGTCACACAGAAGGATCTGGTGGATAATCTAATTCCTAAAGGCAATCCGACTCTAAGGATGTATCCCCACTGGCACTCTATTCCCTACATAGTGCACTATTTTAACCCCATAGGGCTCCGGTAAAAAGCAGTGCACTATAAAGAGGGAATAGGGTGCCGTTTGGCATAGAGACTGATTATAGATTCAAGACCCGTCGTCAGACAGATTGCACGTAATTGACGTAAGTTTCGCTATTGCAGATCTCAGGACAAAAAATATTTAAGCTGTAATTGACTGATGTTATATGTTTAATTCCACCATGTAAATACGCACGTTTTAGACATTATGTTTTAGTCTTTAGACCAATATTACACATATAATTGTCATTTAATTGTCATGAGTTTAAAGAGGCAAATTAAAACATATTCTACCTCTAACTGACTGACGTTTACTCTCAAATCTTCAAATGATGTCTTTTAAAAAAAAATAGCATACATTTATAGCAGATTTTTCTACACATCATATTTGATCAGAATGTAATTTGTTTTGATATAATTGGGTCCATCAAAACAGAAAACTGCCTATAAGACGGTGACAGGTGACAGAGAGAAATGAATGAAACATCACTTTGTTGTGATTGGTGTGCTTAGAGGGGCTGTGTCCCAAATGGAACTCCGTTATCTATGTACGGTGTAATTTGAGACTCAGACATCAGTGTCACCTCAGAGCTGAACTTGTTCATCATTTTATCCTCGGACGTTTCTCTTTCTGTCAGTTCATTAAAATATAAACCTGAGTGAAACTCTTAATTGCAGAATTGCCCGAATAATTGGTTCCTCTGCTGTAGCGGTTGGTTTGTGAGACGCCAGGGCACTCTCACAATGTCTGCTGTGTGTGTGTGTGTGTGTGTGTGTGTGTGTGTGTGTGTGTGTGTGTGTGTGTGTGCTCCAGGTCTTAGCTCCAACCCTTAGCTCCAACCCTTAGCTCCAACCCTTGCTCCACCCTTAGCTCCGACCTTTAGCTCCAACTCTTAGCTCAACCTTAGCTCCAGTCTTAGCTCCAACCCTTAGCTCCGACCCTTAGCTCCGACCCTTAGCTCCGACCCTTAGTCCGACCCTTAGCTCCGACCCTTAGCTCCGACCGCTTAGCTCCAACCTTAGCTCCAACTCTTAGCTCCAACCCTTAGCTCCAACCCTTAGCTCCAACCCTTAGCTCCGACCCTTAGCTCCAACCTTTAGCTCCAACCTTAGCTCCAACCTTAGCTCACGACCCTTAGCTCCGAACCTTAGCTCCGACCCTTAGCTCCGACCTTAGCTCCGATCCCTTAAAGCTCCGACCCTTAGCTTCCGACCCTTAGCTCCGACCCTTAGCTCCGACCCCTTAGCTCCGACCCTTAGCTCCGACCCTTAGCTCCGACCGCCTTAAGCTCCGACCCTTAGCTCCGACCCTTAGCTCCCAACCCTTAGCTCCAGCCCTTAGCTCCGACCCTTAGCCTTCAATAGCATCTGTTCTAATGAATAAGTTTATTACCAGGAAGGCAGACGCTGAAGAGCATTTTAAACAACACACTGCCGAGCACTGTACCACTGGGATCAAACTATATTTGTCACACACACACACACGCACGCCACGCACACACACACACACACACACACACACACACACACACACACACACACACACACACACACACACACACACACGACACACACATCACACACACACACACACACACACACACACACACACACACACACACACACACACACACACACACACACACACACACAACGCAGACACATTGTGAGAGTGCCTGGCGTCTCACAAACCAACCGCTACAGCAGAGGAACCAATTATTCGGGCAATTCTGCAATTAAGAGTTTCACTCAGGTTATATTTTAATGAACTGACAGAAAGAGAAACGTCCGAGGATAAAATGATGAACAAGTTCAGCTTGAGGTGACACTGATGTCTGAGTCTCAAATTACACCGTACATAGATAACGGAGTTCCATTTGGGACACAGCCCCTCTAAGCACACCAATCACAACAAAAGTGATGTTTCATTCATTTCTCTCTGTCACCTGTCGCCATCTTAGAGCCATAATCTCTTTCAGTATGTTGACAGACCCAATTATATAAAACTAATTATGTTCTGATCAAATATGATGTGTAGAAAAATCTGCTATAAATGTATGCTATTTAAAAGACATCAATTTGAAGATTTGAGAGTAAACGTCAGTCAGTTAGAGGTAGAATATGTTTTTAATTTGCCTCTTTAAACTCATGACAATTAAATGACAATTATATGTGTAATATTGGTCTAAAGACTAAAACATAATGTCTAAAAACGTGCGTATTTACATGGTGGAATTAAACATATAACATCAGTCAATTACAGCTTAAATATCTTTTTTGTCCTGAGATCTGCAATAGCGAAACTTACGTCAATTACGTGCAATCGTCTGACGACGGGTCTTGAATCTATAATCAGTCTCTATGCCAAACGGCACCCTATTCCTCTTTATAGTGCACTGCTTTTTACACCGGAGCCCTATGGGGTTAAAAATAGTGCACTATGTAGGGAATAGAGTGCCAGTGGGATACTCCTTAGAGTCGGATTGCTTGTAGGAATTAGATTATCCACCAGATCCTTCTGTGTGACTAACTGCATCTTTTGTCACATACACATCCATACATATGTTATGAGTCAGTGTATGTCCCAAATGGCACCCGATACAAAAGTAGTACACTGTAAGGGAACAGGCTGTCACTTGGGACGCTGACACATAGTATATCTTTTCTGTAGGGTCCAGTCGGGAGCAATCTTCCTAAAAATGCCAATCTTAATACCTGTTTGATGTTGCTGTTGATCACAGTATAGGTCGTGGTAATTGGCTGGGACCACAGTATAGGTGTGGTAATTGGGCTGGGACCCACAGTATAGGTTGTGGTAATTGGCTGGGACCACAGTATAGTCGTGGTAATTGGCTGGGAACCACAGTATAGGTTGTGGTAATTGGCTGGGACACAGTATATGGTTGTGGTAACTTGGCTGGGACCACAGTATAGGTTGTGGTTAGTTGGCTGGGACCACAGTATATAGGTTGTGGTAATTGGCTGGGTACCACCAGAGATCACAGATAGGTTGTGGTAATTGGCTGGGACCCCAGCGATCGACAGTATAGGTTGTGGATATTGGCTGGACCCACCAGAGATCACAGTATAGGTTGTGGTAATTGGTGGGACCCACCAGAGATCACAGTATAGGTTGTGGTAATTGGCTGGGACCCCAGAGATCAACAGTATATAGGTTGTGTAATTGGCTGGGACCCAACCAAGATTCACAGTATAGGTCGTGGTAATTGGCTGGGAAAATA
>NW_019943642.1:0-22774 GCF_002910315.2 Salvelinus sp. IW2-2015 | reverse complement strand
CGAATGGGTAACGTACTTTGAGCCGTTCTCCAACTCTTAGCCCAACCCTTAGCTCCAACCCTTAGCTCCAACCCTAACTCCCACCCTTATCTCCAGGTCTAGCTCCGACCCTTAGCTCCCCGACCCTTAGCTCCAACCCTTAGCCCAACCCTTAGCTCCGACCCTTATTCCGACCCTTATCTCCACCCTTAGCTCCGACCCTATCTCCGACCCTTATCTCCGACCCTTATCTCGACCCTTAGCTCCAGGTCTTAGCTCCAACCCTTAGCTCCAACCCTTAGCTCCAACCCTTAGCTCCAACCTAGCTTAGCTCCCGACCCTTCTAGCTCCAACTCTTAGCTCCAACCCTTAGCTCCAGGTCTTAGCTCCAACCTTCAGCTCCGACCCTTAGCTCCGACCCTTAGCTCCGACCCTTAGCTCCGACCCTTAGCTCCGACCCTTAGCTCCGACCCTTAGCTCCAACCCTTAGCTCCAACTCTTAGCTCCAACCCTTAGCTCCAACCCTTAGCTCCACCCTTAGCTCCGACCCTTAGCTCCAACCTTTAGCTCCAACCCTTAGCTCCACCCTTAGCTCCAACCTTAGCTCCGACACTTAGCTCCCGACCCTTAGCTCCGACCCTTAGCTCCGACCCTTAGCTCCGACCCTTAGCTCCGACCCTTCAGCTCCGACCCTTAGCTCCGACCCTAGCTCCGACTTAGCTCCGACCCTTAGCTCCGACCCTTAGCTCGCCGACCAGCTCCGACTCTAGCTCCAACCCTTAGCTCCAGCCCTTAGCTCCGACCCTTAGCCCTTCAAATAGCATCTGTTCAATGATAAGTTTATTACCAGGAAGGCAGACGCTGAAGAGCATTTTACAACACACTGCCGAGCACTGTACCACTGGGATCACACTAACTATTTCAAACACACACACACACCGCACGCCACACGCACACACACACACACACACACACACACACACACCACACACACCACACCACTAAGGGTCGGAGATAAGGGTCGGAGCTAAGGGTCGGAGATAAGGGTCGGAGATAAGGGTCGGAGCTAAGGGTTGGAGCTAAGGGTTGGAGCTAAGGGTCGGAGCTAAGGGTCGGAGCTAAGACCTGGAGATAAGGGTCGGAGCTAAGGGTTGGAGCTAAGGGTTGGAGCTAAGGGTTGGAGCTAAGAGTTGGAGAACGGCTCAAAGTACGTTACCCATTCTTCAATGGCAATAGACTAAATAGGAGAAGTGTATCTCTCGTAGTCGACCAGCTGTACATAGACAACCAACTGCTCCGAGACACCAAGACTCCTCCATGGTATTCTAAATCAAATAGAACATCCAACACTATCAATGGTAGGGATTGTAATAAAAACACAAAACGAGAAAATAAAATAATAAAACAATTAATCTAAGACAATGGAGGAGGGGGGTTGCTAACATGACATAAGGAATTGTTTTAAGATGGTCATGCTATGAATCGTTTAGCAATTTCTTTTTTTTAAATGGACCCCTTGAGGTATAAAAMATTTATTAAACAATTATTTGATACAATATTGATTTTGGCCATAACTACTAAAACCCATCGAAACGCATTCATAAATGCTAAAAAAGGACCGCCGACTGTGGGATCTTATATAGACAGGTGTGTGCTTTTCCAAATCATGTCCAATCAATTGAATTGACCACAGGTGGACTCCAATCAAGTTGTAGAAACATCTCAAGGATGATCAATGGAAACAGGATKCACCTGAKCTCAATKTCGAGTCTCATAGCAAAGGGTCTGAATACTTATGTAAATAAGGCATTTCAGTTTTTTAATTTTAAATACATTTGCTAAAATGTTTAAAAACCTGTTTTCACTTTGTTATTATTGGTTATTGTATGTMGATTATTTAATCCATTTTAGAATAAGGCTGTAATGTAACAACATGTGGAAAAAGTCAGGGGGTCTGAATACTTTCCGAATGAATTGGAACTCCAAGGAGTTCCCACATATGCTGAGCTTGTTGGATACTAATCCTTCACTCCTTCACTCCAACTCATCCCAAACCATCTCAATTGGGTTGAGGTCAGGTGATTGTGGAGGCCAGGTGATTGTGGAGGCCATGTGATGCAGCACTCCATCACTCTCCTTCTTGGCCAAATAGCCCTTACACAGCCTGGAGGTATGTTGAGTCATTGTCTCCTTAATAAACAAATGATAGTCCCAATAAGAGCAAACCAGATAGGCATGGTGTATCACTGCAGAAAGCTGTGGTAGACATGCTGGTTAAGTGTGCCTTGAGTTCTCAATAAATCACAGACAGTGTCACCAGTAAAGCACCCCTACACCGTAGCACCTCCTCCTCCATGCTTCACGGTGGGAACCACACATGCGGAGATCATACGTTCACCTACTCTGCATCTCACAAAGACACGGCGGTTGAAAACAAAAATCTCAAGTTTGAATTTATCAGACCAAAGGATAGATTTCCACCTTGTCTAATGTCCATTGCTCGTGTTTCTTGGCCCAAGCAAGTCTCTTCTTTTTTGTGTACTTTAGTAGTGGTTTCATTGCAGAAATTCGATCATGAAGGCCTGATTCATGCAGTCTCCATTAAGTATTTATGTGGACTGCAATTTCTGAGCCTGGTAACTCTAAAGAATTTATCCTCTGCAGCAGAGGTAACTCTGGGTCTTCTTTTCCTGTGGCGGTCCTCATGAGAGCCAGTTTCATCATAGCGCTTGATGGTTTTTGCGACTGCAATTGAAGAAACTTTTAAAGTTTTTGAAATTTTCTGGATTGACTGACCTTCATGTCTTAAAGTAATGGACTGTTGTTTCTCTTTGCTTATTTGAGCTGTTCTCGCCATATAATGGACTTGGTCTATTACCAAATAGGGCTATCTTCTGTTTACCACCCCTACCTTGTCATAACGAATTAAGAAAGGAAAAAAATTCCACAAATTAACTTTTAGACGGGCACAGCGTGTAATTGAAATTAATTCATGGGTAAAGGGTGGCTACTTTGAATAATCAAAAAAATATATATATATTTTGATTTGTTTAATAAAGTGTTTCTGTGTTGCGTGTGTTTAATACAGTGGTCTGTGTGTGTAAGGGCTGTCTCTTCTCCTCATCCTCGGACGAGGAGAGGAGAGAAGGATCATCTGCCAAAATGCAGCATTCGGAAAAGTAAGCCATCTTTTTATTATTAACGACGATGGCAACAACCGAACGAAACACTTTTCAAATATACAAAAAACAAGAAAACGACGTTGACGAAACCTGAACATAACTTACATAACTAAACGTAAACTCACGGACAGGAAGACGACATCAATAACTAAACGAACAGCCAAACAGTCCCGTATGGTAACATACATTCGACGACACAAGGAGACAATCACCGCACAAAAACAAACAGTGAGAACACCCTACCTAAATATGACTCTTAATTAGAGGAGAACGCAAAACACCTGCCTCTAATTAAGAGCCATACCAGGCAACCAAAACCAACATAGAAACAGATAACTAGACTGCCCACCCAAACACACGCCCTGACCATAACAATACAAAACAACATAAAACAGGTCAGGACCGTTACAGAACCCCCCCTCAAGGTGCGAACGCCGGGCGCACCAGCACAAAGTCCAGGGGAGGGGTCTGGGTGGCAGTTGACCACGGTGGTGGCTCAGCTCTGGACGTGTCCACAACCATCATAAGTCACTCCCCGCTTCTGTCTTCCCCTCCCAATGACCACCCTAAAAAACTAAACATCCCCTAAATAAACGGCCAGCCCGGAAAGGGGCAGCACGGGAAAAGGGGGCAGCACGGCGGGACAAGGGCAGGCACCGGACAAGCGGGCAGCACCGGTACAAGGGGCAGCCCCAGGATAAGGGGGCAGCACCAGGATAAGGACCAGCACCGGGACAAGGGGCAGCACCGGGACAAGGTGCAGCACCGGGACAAGGGGCAGGTCCCGGCTGATATGCCTCATGCAGATCCTGCTGAACGGCTCTCGACGCTTCATGGCTGGCTGACGGCTCTCGACGCTCATGGCAGGCTGACGGCTCTCGACGCTCATGGCAGGCTGCGGCTCTCGACGTCCATGGCAGGCTGAAGGCTCTCGACGCTCATGGCAGGCTGACGGCTCTCGCGACGCTCATGGCAGGCTGACGGCTCTCGACGCTCATGCAGGCTGACGGCTCTGGCTGCTCATGGCTCTCTGACGGCTCGGCTGCTCTGGCTCTCTGACGGCTCTGGCTGCTCATGGCTGCTCTGACGGCTCTGGCAGCTCATGGCTCGCTGACGGCTCTGGCAGATCCTGTCTGGCTGAGGGCTCTGGCAGATCCTGTCTGGCTGGCGGCTCTGGCAGATCCTGTCTGGTTGGCGGCTCTGGCAGATCCTGTCTGGTTGGCGCTCTGGCAGATCCTGTCTGGTTGGCGGCTCTGGCAGATCCCTGTCTGCTTGGCGGCTCTGGCAGATCCTGGTCTGGTTTGGCGGCTCTGGCAGATCCTGTTCTGACGGACGGCTTTAGGCGGCTCCCTGTCTGGCGGGCGCGCTCTAGCGGCTCCTGTCTGGCGGACGGCTCTGTAGGCTCATGGCAGACGGGCGGCTTTGGCAGGCTCATGGCAGAGGGCGGCTTTGCAGGCTCATTGGCAGACGGATGGCTCAGACGGCGCTGGGGAGACGGATGGCTCAGATGGCGCTGGGAGACGGATGGCTCAGATGGCGCTGGTGAGGACGGATGGCTCAGATGGCGCTGTGAGGACGGATGGCTCAGATGGCGCTGGTGGAGACGGATGGCTCTAGCCGGATAATGCGCACTGTAGACCTGGTGCGTGGTGCCGGAACTGGGAGCACCGGGCTAGTGGACACGCACCTTCATCCTAGTGCGGGGAGCAGGGACAGGGCACACTGTACTCTCAAAGCCCACTCTATACCTGTATGCGAGGTAACCGGCACTGGTGACACCGGGCTGAGGACAAGCACATCAGGATTAGTAGGGGGAGAAGATCAAGTGTGTCAGGGCTCTGGAGAAGCACAGGAGGCCTTAGTGCGTGGTGCCGCGAACTGGAGGCACCGAACCTGGAATACACGCACTACAGGGGAGAGTGCGTAGAGGGGGAACAGGGCTCTGGAGATGGCACTGGAAGCTGGTGCGTGGTGTCGGCACTGGTGGTACCAGGCTGGGACGGGAAGGTGGCGCGGAAATACCGCGGACCGTGCAGGCGTACTGGCTCTCTTGAAGCACTGAGCCTGTCCACCTTACCTGGTTGAATGCTCCCGGTCGCCCGCCCAGTGCGGGGAGGTGGAATAACCCGCACCGGGCTGTGTAGGCGAACCGGGGACCATGCGTAAGGCAGCGTGCCATGTATGCCCGGCCCGAGGAGACGTACTGGTGGCCAGATATGTAGGGCCGGCTTCATGACATCCGGCTCAATACTCAATCTAGCCCTGCAGTGCGGGGAGGTGGAATAACCCGCACCGGGCTATGCACACGTACAGGAGACACTGGGTGCGCTCTACTGCGTAACACGTGTCTGCCCGTACTCTCGCTCTCCACGGTAAGTACAGGGAGTGGGCGCAGGTCTCCTACCTGACTTCGCCACTCTCTCCTTCTAGCCCCCCCCCAAGAAATTTTTGGGGGTTTTACTCACAGGCTTCCTACCGCGTCGTCGTGCTGCCTTCCATTCGCCGGTATCCCTCCTTTCGCACTGCGCCAGAGAATCCCCAGGCGGGATCCGGCACTGCGCCTGGTTCGATCGACACCTTCGATCTCCTCCCACGTAGTGTAGCCCAGATCTTTTTCCTGGCTTCCGCGCTAGCTCCTCATATCGCCGCCTCTCTGCTTTCGGCTGCCTCCAGCTCAGCTTTGGGGCGGCGATATTCCCTCCTGTTGTGAGCCCAGGGTCCTTTACCCGGTCCAATATTTCCTCCAAGTCCAGGAGTTCTTGTTGCCTCTGTTGAGCATTCCCTTGCCCGCTTGGTCTTAGCGTGGTGGGTGATTCTGTAAGGGCTGTCTCTCTCCTCATCCTCGGACGAGGAGAGGAGAGAAGGATCATCTGACCAAAATGCAGCATTCGGCAAGTAAGCCATCTTTTTTATTATTAACGACGATGGCAACACGAAACGAAACACTTTCAAATATACAAAACAAGAAAACGACGTTGACGAAACCTGAACATAAACTTACATAACTAAACGTAAACTCACGGACAGGAAACAGACGACATCAAACTAAACGAACAGCCAAACAGTCCCGTATGGTAAACATACATTCGACGACACAGGAGACAATCACCCACAAACAAACAGTGAGAACACCCTACCTAAAATATGACTCTTAATTAGAGGAGAACGCAAAACACCTGCCTCTAATTAAGAGCCCATACCAGGCAACCAAAAACAACATAGAAACAGATAACATTGACTGCCCACCCAAAAACACACGCCCTGACGCATAAACACATACAAAAACAACATAAAAACAGGTCAGGACCGTTACAGTGTGTTTAATACAGTGTTCTGTGTTCTGTTTGTGTTAATAAAGTGTTCTGTGTTCTTGTGTGTTAATAAAGTGTTCTGTGTTCTGTGTGTTAAAGTGTTCTGTGTGGTAATACAGTGTTCTGTGTGTTAATACAGTGTTCGTGTGTTAATACACGTGTTCTGTGTTCTGTGTGTTAATAAAGTGTTCTGTGTTCTGTGTGTTAAAGTGTTCTGTGTGTTAATACAGTGATCTGTGTGTTAATACAGTGTTCTGTGTGTTAATACAGTGGTCTGTGTCTGTGTGTTAATAAAGTGTTCTGTGTTCTGTGTGTTAAAGTGTTCGTGTGTTAATACAGTGATCTGTGTGTAATAACAGTGTTCTGTGTGTTAATACAGTGGTCTGTGTTCTGTGTGTTAATACAGTGTTCTGTGTTCTGTGTGTTAATACAGTGTTCTGTGTGGTAATACAGTGATCTGTGTGTTAATACAGTGTTTCTGTGTGTTTAATACAGTGGTCTGTGTTCTGTGTGTTAATAAAGTGTTCTGTGTTCTGTGTGTTAAAGTGTTCTGTGTGTTAATACAGTGATCTGTGTGTTAAATACAGTGTTCTGTGTGTTAATACAGTGGTCTGTGTTCTGTGTGTTAATACAGTGTTCTGTGTTCTGTGTGTTAATACAGTGGTCTGTGTTCTGTGTGTTAATACAGTGTTCTGTGTGTTAATACAGTGGTCTGTGTGTTAATACAGTGTTCTGTGTTCTGTGTGTTAAATAAAGTGTTCTGTGTTCTGTGTGTTAAAGTGTTCTGTGTGTTAATACAGTGATCTGTGTGTTAATACAGTGTTCTGTGTGTTAATAAAGTGTTCTGTGTTCTGTGTTGTTTAAAGTGTTCTGTGTGTTAATACAGTGATCTGGTGTGTTAATACAGTGTCTGTGTGTTAATACAGTGGTCTGTGTTTCTGTGTGTTAATACAGTGATCTGTGTGTTAATACAAGTTTCTGTGTGTTAATGAAGTGTTCTGTGTTCTGTGTGTGTTAAAGGTGTCTGTGTGTTAATACAAGTGATTCTGTGTGTTTAATACAGTGATCATGTGTGTTAATACAGTGATCTGTGTGTTAATACATAGTGATAATGTGTGTTAAATACAGTGATCTGTGTGTTAATACAGTGTTTCTGTGTGTTTTAATAAAGTGATCTGTGTGTTAATACAGTGATCTGTGTGTTAATACAGTGTTCTGTGTGTTAATACAGTGATCTGTGGTGTTAATACAGTGTTCTGTGTGTTAAGTGTTCTGTGTTCTGTGTGTTAAACAAGTGTTATGTGTGTTAATACAGTGATCTGTGTGTTAATACAAGTGTTTCTGTGGTTCTGTGTGTTAATACAGTGTTCTTGTGTTGTCTGTGTTCTGTTTTAATACAGTGTTCTGTGTTTCTGTGTGTTTTAATACAGTGGTCTGTGTTCTGTGTGTTAATACAGTGTCTGTGTGTTAATACAGTGTTCTGTGTGTTAATACAGTGGTCTGTGTTATACAGGTCTGTGTTCTGTGTGTTAATACAGTGGTCTGTGTTTCTGTGTGTTAATAAAGTTTCTGTGTTCTGTGTGTTAATACAGTGGCTGTGTGTTTAATACAGTGTTCTGTGTTCTGTGTGTTAATAAAGGTTCTGTGTTGCTGTGTGTTAAAAAGTGTTCTGTGTTCTGTGGTGTTAAAGTGTTCTGTGTGGTAATACAGTGTTCTGTGTGTTAATACAGGTGTTCTGTGTGTTAATACAGTGTTCTGTGTTCTGTGTGTTAATAAAGTGTTCTGTGTTCTGTGTTGTTAAAGTGTTCTGTGTGTTAATACAGTGATCTGTGTGTTAATACAGTGTTCTGTGTGTTAATACAGTGGTCTGTGTTTCTGTGTGTTAATAAGTGTGTCTGTGTTCTGTGTGTTAAACGTGTTCTGTGTGTTAATACATGATCGTGTGTTATACAGTGTTCTGTGTGTTAATACAGTGTCTGTGTTCTGTGTGTTAATACAGTGTTCTGTGTTCTGTGTGTTAATAACAGTGTTCTGTGTGGTAATACAGTGATCTGTGTGTTTTAATACAGTGTCTGTGTGTAATACAGTGGTCTGTGTTCTGTGTGTTAATAAAGTGTTCTGTGTTCTGTGTGTTAAAGTGTTCTGTGTGTTAATCAGTGATCTGTGTGTTAATACAGTGTTCTGTGTGTTAATACAGTGGTCTGTGTTCTGTGTGTTAATACAGTGTTCTGTGTTTCTGTGTGTTAATACAGTGGTTCTGTGTTCTGTGTGTTAATACAGTGTTCTGTGTGTTAATACAGTGGTCTGTGTGTTAATAACAGTGTTCTGTGTTTCTGTGTGTTAATAAAGTGTTCTGGTGTTCTGTGTGTTAAAGTGTTCTGTGTGTTAATACAGTGATCTGTGTGTTAATACAGTGTTCTGTGTGTTAATAAAGTGTTCTGTGTTCTGTGTGTTAAAGTGTTCTGTGTGTTAATACAGTGATCTGTGTGTTAATACAGTGTTCTGTGTGTTAATACAGTGGTCTGTGTTCTGTGTGTTAATACAGTGATCTGTGTGTTAATACAGTGTTCTGTGTGTTAATAAAGTGTTCTGTGTTCTGTGTGTTAAAGTGTTCTGTGTTGTAATACAGTGATCTGTGTGTTATAGCAGTGATCTGTGTGTTAATACAGTGATCTGTGTGTTAATACAGTGTATATAGTGTGTTAATACAGTGATCTGTGTGTTAATACAGTGTTCTGTGTGTTAATACAGGATCTGTGTGTTAATACAGTGTCTGTGTGTTAATAAAGTGTTCTGTGTTCTGTGTGTTAAAGTGTTATGTGTTGTTTAATACAGTGATCTTGTGTGTTAATACAGTGTTCTGTGTTCTGTGTGTTAATACAGTGTTCTGTGTTCTGTGTGTTAATACAGTGTTCTGTGGTTCTGTGTGTTAATACAGTGGTCTGTGTTCTGTGTGTTAATACAGTGTTCTGTGTGTTAATACAGTGTTCTGTGTGTTAATACAGTGGTCTGTGTGTTAATACAGTGGTCTGTGTTCTGTGTGTGTTAATACAGTGGTCTGTGTTCTGTGTGTTAATAAAGTGTTCTGTGTTCTGTGTGTTAATACAGTGGTCTGTGTGTTAATCAGTGTCTGTTTTAATACAGCTCCTCAGAAGAAGAGGGGGAACAAGAGAAAAAGTGAAACTACGGATCACCACTCTTGCTCTCTTCTCTCGTCGTCTCGGAATCTTAATTTGCTCGGTATTGTGGGAGAAAACGAACTGCAGACGGAAATAACAATGGATGGTGTTTTAGTGTTTTATTCTCAGAAAAATAAATAAAAAAGCTTTTTTAATATTTAATGATTTAAAATCCCAAAGGGTGTCTTTTTAAATCCACATTATATCAAACAGTGATGTGTTTATTTATAACAAGGCATATTTCAGTTATGTGATGTGTTTCTCATAATTACTGAAATGTGAATTATCTTTAGTCCTTTGCAATTTAGTAAATCAACTGTCCAGGGAGCCCATTTGAAGCAAGGAAGCAGACCATAATATTACTAAAGCAAGAACAACCCTCATATTAACAGACAACACCACACTCACACACGACGTAACACACACACACACACACAACACACCACACACACACACACACACACACACAACACACACACACACACACACACACACACACACACACACACACACACACACACACACACACACACACACACACACACACAACACACACACACACGTGGGTCCGGTGAGGGTCTGGTGAGGGGCCGTGGGCCGTGGGGGCTGTTGGAGATGTGGGTCGGTGATGGCCTCTCCAGCCAGACTGGAGTAATTTATATTGGACAAAGCTGTCAGGGTGGAGGAGTCCTCCCGCATCGTGATGGATGCAGACCTGGGAGAGACCAGGAAGGGGTGAAGGAAGGTGGAAGAGAGGAATGGAGGGCGGGAGGTTTTGGGCAAGTTGAGAAAAGAAAAAGCAAAAATGGAATGATGATGGAGCTTCCTGTAGTTGTGTTTGTGTTTGTGGTGATGTCATGTCTAGCGGAAGGAATCATGTTCAGCTCTCTGCGGTTTGGGATTAATTTAGATAATCTACAGCCCAATCTGCCTTTTAACACCGCTGGGCCTTCACTGATCATCTACAACCATCTGCCTTTTAACACCGCTGGGCTTTCACTGATCACCGTCTGCAATCAAAAATGTTGAAAACATTCAGTTGAGGAATTTTACTAACATCTCACTCACTCAATTTCTCACTCACTCACTCACTCACTCACTCACTCACTCACTCACTCACTCACTCACTCACTCACTCACTCACTCACTCACTCACTCACTCACTCACTCAGATAAACATATAGTTACAGCAGCCCGAGGTAGGAGAGTCAGACACACACACATGCAACATCACTCATACTTACTTYCGGTATTGGAGYTGTTKGTTCTGTGTGTCKGKGCGGATGGGTCACCAGCATCCTCYTCCTGAATCCTACTCACCATGGCTGTAGAAGCTGGGGTTCTTGGGATATGTTGCCTCCTCTGGATTTGAGGTCTTACCAACGTCTTGCCCGGCTCCTCAACAAAGAGTCCTGTCTAAGATGTTTTAGAATATCACAATTGACCAGCGTAGGGTTTGTGTCTGGCACATGAGTAACCGCCATCCCCGTCGGCCCCGGTAACATACTTATCACATTGGACAGCCGTGTGGGGTGGCTCATTCTTTAGGCAAGAAGACCATTCAATTTAAAAACATTTTGACATCCATATTTCTCCTCCTGCAGGCTGCTGATGAGCTGGCTGCTGAAGGACTGGTCCTGGGGCTGGTTGCTGATTGGCTGGTCCTGGGGCTGGTTGCTGAAGGACTGGTCCTGGGGCTGGTTGCTGATTGGCTGGTCCTGGGGCTGGCTGCTATTGGCTGGTCCTGGGCTGTTGCTGAAGGACTGGTCCTGGCTGGTTGCTGAAGGCTTGTCTGGGGCTGGCTGCTGATTGGCTGGTCCTGGGGCTGGTTGCTGAAGGAATGGTCCTGGGCTGGTTGCTGAAGGACTGGTTTGCATGGGGGCGGTTGGCTGTTGGCTGGTCCTGGGGCTGGTGCTGAAGGCGCGGTCCTGGGCTGGTGCTGATGGCTTGCTATTGGTGGGTGCCTGGGGCTGGCTGCTGATTGGCTGGTCCTGGGGCTGGCTTTGGCTGACGGGCTGGGTCCTGGGGCTGGTTGCTGATTGGCTGGTCCTGGGGCTGGCTGAGGGTCAATCTCATCCTCTCTCCAACTCCCTGTCAGACTCTGAGTTGACAGAGACATGACCGTCATGTTCAGAGACAATTCTTCCCACCAGCTTCTCTCTCTGCAAAAATATTTCTCAGGCCTTCTGAGCAGAGGATTATTTTTTGCCATACTGATTGATTGTGGTGAGAGCCACACATGCAAAGCTATTTATTTGTTGTGTCCTCCCCAATTTGCACCTGACTGGGGTAGAGTGTGGAAAACACAGCATTTCTTTTTTACAATGTATTGAAATAATGTATTGTAATGAATGATATTGTAATAATGTATTGTTAATAATGTATTGAAATAATGTATTGTATAATGTATTGTAAATGTGTTGTAATAATGTATTGAAATAATGTATTGTAATAATGTATGTAATAATGTATTGTAATAACAATGTGCAGGACATTATGTAGTTTCACACACTACAAAGGGTAAAGAGTGCGAGAAAAGCAGAGCAGACAGACAGACAGAACAGGCAGGGAGACAGACAGACAGGCAGGGAGACAGGGAGACAGACACACAGGCAAAGGGAGACAGGGAGACAGACAACAGGCAGCGAGACAGGGAGACAGGCAGACAGCAGGGAGACAGACAGACAGGCAGGGAAGACAGGGAGACAGGCAGGGAGAGCAGGAGACAGGCAGGACAGGCAGGGAGAGACAGACAGAACAGGCAGGGAGACAGGAGACAGGCACACAGGCAGGAGACAGGGAGACAGACAGACAGGCAGGGAGACAGGGAGACAGGCAGACAGGCAGGGAACAGACGACAGGCAGGGAGACAGGGAGACAGGCGGAGACAGGCAGCACAGGAACAGGGAGACAGACAGAAGGCAGGGAGACAGGGAGACAGGGAGACAGGCAGGGAGACAGACAGACAGGCAGGGAGACAGGGAGACAGACAGACAGGCAGGGAGACAGACAGACAGGCATAGGAGACAGGGAGACAGGCAGACAGCAGTGGAGACAGGGAGACAGGCAGACAGGCAATGAGGACAGGCAGACAGGCAGGGAGACAGGACAGCATGCAGGGAGACAGGGAGACAGACAGACAGGCAGGGAGACAGACAGACAGGCATGGAGACAGAACAGGTTCTTGGTGCTATGGTTGAAACAGCAGGCCATGAAGGAGGAAGACAGGAGTGAAGGCACACAGCAAACCTTTTTGTGTTTCATCTTACGTGTTTTCACCTACACACCACACTTTTCCACGCTTTTATTACCCGGTCAGTAGGACCCGAACACCACATATATCTATACATAGTGTAGGGGGGTTGGCACAGTAGTGCAATCAACATGAAAATGTGTTATTTTTACATGTGTCTTCACAGAAAATAGAGCTAACGGCCCAATGATGTCTCATGGTTGATAACATAATATAATTGTATCATTTTCTTTTAGTTAAAACATTGAAAATGGGTCCCACATGACACAAACATCCAGAAAGAGGTTTACATGGATGGAGAGTTGCCTTGGTGCTCTGAAAACAGCCGTGACATCATTCCTGACAGTGGTCTGATATGTCAGACACGCAGACTTGTGTTCTAGCAACCTCCTCTCCTCTCTCCTCTTCTCCCCCTATCTTCTCTCCTCCTCTCCTCCTCCTCTCTCCTCATCCTCTCCACCTCTCCTCTTCTCTTCTTCTCCTCCTCCTCTTCTTATCCTCCTCTCCTCCTCTCCTCTTCTCCTCCTCGTCCTCTTCTCCTCCTCCTCTTCTTATCCTCCTCTCCCTTCTCCTCCCTCTCCTTCTTCTCCTCCTCTCTCCTCTCTTCTTCTCCTCCTCCCCGTCATCCTCTCCTTCCTCTCTTCCTCCCTTCCCCTCATCCTCTCCTCCTCTTCGTTTCCTCCTCCCCTCATCCCTCCTCCTCTCTTCCTCCTCCCCTCATCCTCTCCTTCCTCTCTCCTCACTCCCTTCATCCTCTCCTCCTCTTCTTGCCTCCTCCCCTCATCCTACTTCCTCCTCTACTGCCCTCCGGCCTCCCTCATCCTCTCCGTCCTCTCTTCCTCCTCCCCTCGAGTCCTTCTCCTCGCTCTTTCGTACATTCTACCTTCCTCCTCTTCTTCTCTCCTTTCTCCAGCTGACCATCACCCACCTCGTGCTTAGCTCCTGGGCCTCACGCGCTCTATGCTGCTTAATCCATACCTACTCCCTCTTCTCACTCTCATCCCTTTGCTCGGCGTCGTGGCTGCGTGCAATTGCGCTGCTCCGTCATCCTCTCCCGTCCTCACCGCTCTCCTCTCCTGCCATGCTCATCCCACATCCTCTCCACATCACATCAAGATCCCTACGTGTCTTCCTGTCCTCATGCGCCCCATGCCTTCTCCTTCCCATGGCCTTTTGTATCGTAAGTTCACCCCCATAAAAGGGCACTCTTTTCTAGCCCTCTCTCATTCCTGGGCTCTGCCTCTGGACACGGAACAGCTCCCGGCGGTGCGTTCTTCCGCCTATGTTGATAGTGCGAAGTAGTCCAATATGTACCTCGAGCGTCCTCAAGTTCGAACTCAACACTCCGCACCTGAGATGTTACAATGACAAGGTCACGTATAATCAGAGTACAACAATGGATCTATTGACCTTGCTATAGTAATTGTGATTCTCCTGGAACGATGTCCGTGTGACTTATGCATGGCGGTAGGAAAAGACAACCAGAGAACAAGGACAGTATGAGAGAGAAAGTACACGTAGCACTGTGAGGCTACTTATCCCTCGAATCCGACCCTTCCGCTCCGGAGTGCAAGGCACTGCCGCTGTAGAATCGCTGTAGTGTGACTATTACATGTATCGTAGGCCTAGGGCAAGGATTCACGTAGCATTGCATCCCAGCTCCTGCTCTTATGGGACCGCACCTGACACCGCAGACACTCTTTGGTCACCCGGACAGAGCAGATATTTAATGCAAGAGCCAGTGACCTTAGGTAGCTAATCTCCACGCCATATCCCTGCGCGTATGTAGATCGCCGGTCAGAGCCTTACTCCCCAAGCTCCTTACCCCGTCCCCCATGCCCAGGCCTGTCACCAGCGTGCCAGGCCAGCCAGGGCCAAGGTGACTTTGTTCCCAGCTGACTAGAGATGACAGCTCTGAGGCATTGACCTATGTGCAAAAACACGAGGCAGTGCTTTCGTTCTTCGCGCCCTTACTGTGCATTCTCCGTTCGTGCATTCCATCCCTCTTTATTTTCCCTCCTCCCCGTTCTCTCTTTCGCAAGTCGTCATGCTCCTACCACCTCTCGGTACTTTTCATCTCCTCTCTTCCGCCTTCTCTTCTATTACCATCTTCTTCTCTCACCCCGTCTCTGTCTATTCGCATCTCTCTCGTCGCTACATGGCGCACCGCACTACTGAACTTGTTGCGCATCTACATCTCTTCTCCACACCATCCCTGCTCGCATTGTGTCCACTCCCCTCTGCGCAGTTTGCCACTTCCCCTTGCTTACACTGCTCCATGCTCGTGTGTGTCGTCACCCACAGGCTTCTCCTGTCCAGTCCATGCTCCATTTGTCACACACCCCGTGCTTACTTGATATCCCATCTGCTTCGTCTACAGCCCTGCCGTTACCCATTTTCTGCACTTCGCATCAGCTCTTTCTCACAACCCCTCTCTGCGTGATCTAATCTCAATCTCTCGTATTTCTTATACAGTATGTCCATTATCTGTATTTTCTTCTAACCATCTCCTCTCTTGCGTCAATACCGTCTCTCTCTCTAACAGTATGCCCATATGCCAATAATCAATGAACCCTAGAAATATGGCCCAGAGGAGGATGGCAGACGTTGTTAAAACCGGGCCTCCTAACCAATCATAGCAGTGTATTTCATCCCTTCGTTCTTTTTTCGACTATGTTGTGGCGACTGCTTTAGTCCATTAAGTTCGCCTTCGTATAACTCTAACCGTGCTCATCTGAAACCAACCTGGAGCTGCTGGACCATCAGATACAGCGATTACCTTCCACACTCGAACTGGACACGAAGATTTTTATTTAATGAGTCCCAGGACCAAAAGGATTATAACGCTTTCCATTGAGAACCGCAGTGCGCGCTCTGAAAGATCTGCCTGATATCGCATAGAAAGCAAGAGCGACGTGCAGAGTAGGAGGTGAGGCACATTAATGAGTCACAGATCGCCTCCTTGGAGGATTCGAGGAGCGAGTGCGTTAGTAATCTATCCAGCCACTCCTCTATCGTTGCGATGACTGTTGCCCTAATATCACTGGTAGAAATAACAAACTCGTGATGATTTGCGTGAGACTGCGGTCCTGAGATCCATCTTTAATTCCAATGCGGTCACGATTAGATCTACATGTTAAGTGCCCTATTATAGTTTCACCGATCATCGTGCGTACCGGGCTGTAGACAGATGGAGCACTTCGGGAGATTTAATACCTAGAGCATGGCTGGGTGCCTGTCCGAATGCTTGTCCCTGGCAGAGGGTACCAGAACTACGCTAACGTCCGTGTACGACGGAAAGAGTCACATGAGGTGAGTGCAGGTTCTATTATCATCGAGTTAGATTCTTCAGGATGGTTGGCCTGACCTGGTTATTATAGAACAGACGCCTCTTGCTGTGAATAAGCTGAGTAGCCCACTCACAATATACATCTACACAACCGCAGAGTGCTCATCTTTTTGAGATAATTTTTGCGTAGGCACGTCCTTATTTTACCACCACTCAACGAAAAGGGCTGGCGCTACTAGAGGACTCTGCAGATAACTCAACGCGGAGTCCTTGTATACACAAAGGGCCACTCAGCCGACGTGTGAGCGTGGTGTAGCCTTATTTATACATATCAAGGTCCAGTTGACCTCAACAGGTAGGGCAACTTGTAATTTTTAATTACTACTAAGGGCTCCCACTCGAACGTAGGATGTGGGCCCTTATTAGTACAGCTTACAGACTCAGTGACTGTTACCCGAGGCGCGTCCTGATTTAGAGTAGGGCCCAAGCCTGAACGGGGGCTGTAGTGGGGAAGGCCAGGCAATCAACGGAGCCATGAAATAATAAAAACCTTAACTATAATGCCACCTCAAACGAGTTAGTATCAAGCCATCTCAACAGAAGCTGTATAAAGGCCACTCAACGAAGCCGTATAAAGCCACTCAACGAGCTGTATAAGGCCACTCAACCAGCTGTATAAGGCCACTCAACGAGCTGTATAAGGCCTCTCAACGAGCTGTATAAGGCCACTCAACGAGCTGTATAAGTCCACTCAACGAGCTGTATAAGGCCTCTCAACGAGCTGTATAAGGCCATAAGCAAACAAGTGTTCATCGAGAAGCAGCACTCCTAGTGGCCGGGGACTTTATTGCAGGCAATCTTAAATCCGTTTTACCTCATTTCTTTCATGCAAAATTAAATACGTTTTCCCAAATGTTTACCAGCATGTCACGTGCAAACAGAGGATAAAACATCTCTGACCACCTTTACTCCACACACAGAGATGTATACAAAGCTCTCCCTCGCCCTCCATTTGGAAAATCTGACCATAATTCTATCCTCCTGATTCCTGCTTACAAGCTAAAATTAAAGCAGGAAGTACCAGTGACTCGCTCAAAACGGAAGTGGTCAGGTGACGCAGATGCTAGGCTACGAGACTGTTTTGAAAGCGCAGGCTGGAGTATGTTCCGCGACTCATCCAGTGGCATTGAGGAGTATACTACCTAAAGTCACTGGCTTGATTAATACGTTGCGTCGACAACGTCGTCCCCACAGTGACAGTACGTGAATATCCCAACCAGAAGCCATGGATTACAGGCAACATCCACACCGAGCTAAAGGCCAGAGCTGCTGCTTTCAAGGAGCAGGACTCTAATCCGGAAGCTTATGAGAAATCCCGCCCTCAGACGAACCATCAAACAAGCAAAGCATCGATACAGGACTTAGAATGAATCTGACGCATGTCGGATGTGGCAGGGCCTGCAATGATTATGAACTACAAAGGGAAACCCAGCCGCGAGCTGTCCAGTGTCCAGAGCCTACCAGATGAGCTAAATGCCTTTTATGCTCACTACGATGCAAGCAACACTGAAGCATGCATGAGAACACCAGCTGTTCCATATGACTGTGTGATCACGCTTTCCGTAGCTGATGTGAGCAAGACCTTTAAACAGGCYGCAGGGCCAGACAGATTACCAGGACGTGTACTCAGAGCATGCGTGGACCAACTAGCAARTGTCTTCACTGATATTTTCAACCACCCCCTGACCTACATGTTTCAAGCAGACCACAATAGTCCCTGTGCCCAAGAATACGAAGGTAACCTGCATAAATGGCTACTGCYCCGTAGCATTCACATCAGTAGCCATGAAGTGCTTTGAAAGGCTTATCAAGGCTCACATCAACACCATCATCCCGGAAACCCTAGATTTGCATAACTGCCCAACAGATCCACAGATGACGCAATCTCTATAGCACTCCACACTTCCCTTTCACACCTGGACAAAAGGAACGCCTATGTGAGAATGCTATTCATTGACTACAGCTCAGCGTTCAACACCATAGTGCCCACAAAGCTCAGCACTAAGCTAAGGAACCCTGGGACTAATCACCTCCCTCTGCAACTGGATCCGGGACTYCCTTGCGGGCCGCCCCCAGGTGATAAAGGCAGGCAACAATACATCGCTGATCCTCAACACCCTATGGGATGTTTGCTTAGTCCCCTCCAGGAGGGGAAAGTAGGACTAAGTAGCACRACTCCAACACCATCATTAACAGTGGTAATCCTGATCACTGAAAATGATGAGACAGCCTATAGGGAGGAGGTCAGAGACAGTGTGGTGCCAGGACAACAACCTCTCCCTCAACGATGAGACAGCCTATAGGGAGCAGGTCAGAGACAGTGTGGTGCCAGGACAACAACCTCTCCCTCAATGTGAACAACACAAAGAAGATGATAGTGGACTACAGGAAAAGGTGAACAGGACCCTATTAACATTGACGGGCTGTGTGTGTGTGTGTATGGTCCCGTGTGGCTCAGTTGGTAGAGCATGGCGCTTGCAACGCCAGGGTTGTGGGTTCGTTCCCCACGGGGGGACCAGGATGAATATGGATGAACTTTCCAATTTGTAAGTCGCTCTGGATAAGAGCGTCTGCTAAATGACTTAAATGTAATGTGTGTGTGTGTGTGTGTGTGTGTGTGTGTGTATATATGCCAGGGATTCCGTACTTCATTTGGTCAGCCGCCAATTCAATAAAAATAAATAAATTATTGCAATTAAAAATATATAAATATTGCTAGCAACAATATGTTAAATTACTTCTGACCAGCGATCTGTGGAAAAAGTTTAGAGGCTGCAATACAATACAATGTAAAATTATTTAAGTTCATAACCCCTTAGACGTACTGGAGATGCGTAGAGCTTCATGGCACCTGGCTCGATGCCCACCCGATACGAGGTGCTGCTATGTACCGCACCGGGCTATGCACACGTACTGGAGACACCGTGCGTATCTCCGCATAACACGGTGCCTGCCCGGACCATCTCTCTCCGCTGTAAGGACGGGAAGTTGGCTCAGGTCTCCTACCTGACTTAGCCACACTCCCCGTGTGCGTCCCTCAAGAAATTTTACTGTCACGCCTTGACCATAGTTTGCTGTGTATGTTTCTATGTTTTGTTTGGTCAGGGTGTGATCTGAGTGGGCATTCTATGTTGTATGTCTGGTTTGTCTATTTCTATGTGTTTGGCCTGATATGGTTCTCAATCAGAGGCAGGTGTTTGTCGTTGTCTCTGATTGGGAACCATATTTAGGTAGCCTGTTTTGTATTGTGGGTTGTGGGTGATTGTTCCTGTTCGTGTGYTCCTGTGTTTAGTGTTCACTATTTCGGGACTGTTGCGTCTTCGTTCGTTTATTTGTTATTTTGTTTCTTTCACGTATTCCTATTAAAATGGATACTCACCACGTTGCATCTTGGTCCGACATTTCTTACTCCTCGTCAGAGGAGGACGAAGACTACCGTTACACATGGTCCCGGAATGCTCAGAGGCATATTGGTATCCACATAACTCCATCAATGTTCAAAACATTGAACTTAATTCTTCTCGTATTCCCCCAAAATGTTGTTTTGGACATAAATGTACTGTAATTGAAGCTTTAAAACCACAAACGGAAAAATGTGTAGGAAAAAAATGTGTAGAATTTAAAGAAATGTTCTTTTTAACTGCTAAGCGTTCTCACTGCCCCATGTCAAAATGTGTAGATATTAAAGACATGTACTTTTTAACTGCTAAGTATTCTCACTGCCCCATGTCAAAATGTGTAGAATTGAAATAAATGTTATTTTTAACTGCTAAGTATTCTCACTGCCCCATGTCAAAATGTGTAGAATTGCAAGAAATGAGCTTTACAACTGCATAATGTTCCCTCTGATGCCAAGAGGACATGACATTAACATGTTACTGCAGAAGTCAGTGAAACTGCTTGGATGACATTTTTATCACAGTCTAATGTTACGTTTTGTGTTTCTGATATCCCTGATGAATTGGATATCATGAAAGTTTGGGAACCTTTGCCCTAAGCAGCAGAGCATCTAACCAACGCCTCTGTTGTCAACAGCTTTCTCTCTCTCTCTCTCTTGCACAACAAACAGCTACAGACACTTCTCTCCAAAACAACGGTCTAAAACCCGGCCCCAAGGGAAATGAAACGGAATGTGAATATGTAAAGAAGGTAGAGGGAAAGAAGGAATAAGAAGAGAATGGGAAGAGAGACAGACAGAGAGGAGGGAGGGAGGGAGGGAGGGAGGAGGGAGTAGAAGGTGAGGTGAGAGGAGAGAGAAGAGAGGAGAGAGAGAGAGAGAGAGAGAGATGAGAGAGAGAGAGAGAGGAGAGAGGACAGAGAGAGAAGGAGAGAGAGAGAGAGAGGAGAGAGAGAGAGAGAGAGAGAGAGGAGAGAGAGAGAGAGAGAGAGAGAGAGAGAGGAGAGAGAAGAGAGAGAGAGAGAAGAGAGGAGAGAGAGAGAGAGGAGAGAGGAGGATGGATGAGATAGTGAGAGGAGAGGGAGGAGAGATGGAAAGGGAAAGAGACAAAGAGAGAGTAAATGAGAGACTGTGAAAAAAAATATATTCATTTTTTTCATTCCCTGGAGGTGTCGGATGTTGTGCTGCGACGGCATACTGTGATAAAAGAGAGTAAGAAATTCAAACTAAGCCGTCCACTCTGCCATGCCCTCCCTCCCCTCCACCCCTCTCCCTTCCCTTCCTTTCCTTCCTCTCTCTCCTCTCCTCTCCTCTCCTCTTCCTCTCCTCTCCTCTCCTCTCCTCTTCCTCTCCTCTCCTCTCCTCTCCTCTCCTCTCCTTTCTCCTTCTCCTCTCTCCCTCTCCCTCTCCTTTCTACTCCTCTTCCTCTCCTCCCTTTCTACTCCTCTCCTCTTCCTAAAGATGCCAGAATCAAAAATAATAATACATGAATGGTGACAGCAAGAGGATAAAATAACAAGATGGAGCTATATACAGGAAGTACAGAATCAATGTGGAGCCTATAAACAGGAAGTACAGAATCAATTGTGGAGCTATAAACAGGAAGTACAGAATCAATGTGGAGCTATAAACAGGAAGTACAGAATCAATGGGATGCTATAAACAAGTACGAATCATGTGGAGCTATAAACAGGAGTTACAAGTACAGATCAATGTGGAGCTATATTACAGGGAGTACCCAAGATCATGTGGAGCGTAGTTACAGAGAGTACCAGATCTTCATGTGTGGAGCTATATACGGAAGAGCAGTACCAGATCAATGCCTGGAGCTATATACAGAGCGAGCAAAACCAGTACAGATCAATGTGGAGCTATATACAGGGACAGTAACCAGGATCTATGTGGAGCTATATAAGGAGTACAGATCAATGTGGAGCTATAATGACAGAAGTTAGCAAGTACCAGATCAATGTGGAGCGTATATAACAGGAAGCTAGCAAGTACCCAGATCCAAGGTGGAGCTATATACAGGGAGTACCAGTACCAGATCAATGTGGAGCTATATACAGGGAAGTACCAGATTTCAATATGGCGAGCTATATACAGGAAGTACCAGGATCAATGAGGAGCATATACAGGAAAAAACCCACGTACCAATTACCAGATCCAATTGTGGAAGCTTATATTACAGGATACCAGTACCAGATCAATGTAGGACTATATACAGGGAGTACCAGTACCAAGATCAATGTGGAGCTATAAACAGGGAGTACCAGTACCAGATCAATGTGGAGCTATATACAGGGAGTACCAGATCAATGTGGAGCTATATACAGGAAGTACCAGATCAATGTGGAGCTATATACAGGAAGTAGCAGTACCAGATCAATGTGGAGCTATATACAGGAAGTAGCAGTACCAGATCAATGTGGAGCTATATACAGGAAGTACCAGATCAATGTGGAGCTGTGTGACTTACAGTAGTGAGTGTAGACATTTTCTTACTTTTACTTACTGGTCCCTTGTGGGAATCGAACCCACAACCCTGGCATTGCAAGTGCCACACTCTACCAACTGAGCCACACGGGACACCCATGAGCTTGAAGCTCTTTACCCGCTCCACAACAGCCCCGTCGATGTGGATGGCGGCGTGCTCTCCCCTCTTTGTCCTACTGTCAACGATCAGCTTGGTCTTCCTGACGTTGAGGGACGTTGATCTCCTCCCTCGTCGTCGGTATGACGTTGTTTCGTCAGCAAACATGACATGGTTTTGATAAGGCAGCTGACGGCTTAYGACACGTTCACCCAGAGCTGATCTGATTGGTCAAGGCATGTTTAGAAAATAAAAGTACCTTGACTCCTCATTGGTTAATAAAACGTACATTAGGTACTTCCAGTGAAACATTTCCCCCAGGCTTATGATCATTCCTTCTATCTGGGGAGGTTGTGATCGCTGTATGACACAACGTTACTGTGTACTGTGAGGAGCCTGCAGAGTGTTTTCTACTGAGCTTTCTGAGTTGTGAGTTTCAAGACAGCCTGGAGGAGGAGAGGAGAGAGGGATGAGGAGAGGGGGATGAGGAGAGGGGGATGAGGAGAGGGGGATGAGAGGACGGGGATGAGG